>NC_071092.1:2395000-2525000 GCF_027358695.1 Spea bombifrons | reverse complement strand
TATGAAAGGGTACACAACTCGAGTCTCCCTGATCATATATCGCAGATTACAGCCTGTCATGTGGGGAGGAAAAAATCTGACATTTTAATATTTCTTTTTTAAAGTTCTGCAACCGTACATTAGACTCATCAATGAAATTACTGATTTAATCTCCCCGAGGTGTATGGATGATTGAAACGAAGCGCGGGTAGATAGATAAACGTACAAATCCGAAAACAAGCAACTGTCCGTCATGCGTGAATATAACGGCTTTAACGAGACCCTCAGAAAAAAAAAAACATTTTATTGGGTACCCAGTAGAGAAGTTTTGTGTTACTTTTTATTTTTATATTAGATTACTTAGAAACTTGATCGTGATTTGCGGAGAGGGAAGACGCCATGTCCTTTAATCACTTGATACTTGGCAATCAGAACCTGTTTCTGCACGACGTCTGTGAATCGCTTTATGGCAGACTCCTCATATGGACTTTAATTAGTGAAAATTCCAATTCCGATGAAAATTATTCTGATGTTTGCTCTGTAATATAATAAAAAAAATCCAATATTTTTCTCTTTGAGCATAGCACCCAGCGCTGTATACAGTAATAACCCCCAGCGCTGTATACAGTAATATAACCCCCAGCGCTGTATACAGTAATATAACCCCCAGCGCTGTATACAGTAATATAACCCCCCAGCGCTGTATACAGTAATATAACCCCCAGCGCTGTATACAGTAATATAACCCCCAGCGCTGTATACAGTAATATAACACCCAGCACTGTATACAGTAATATAACCCCCAGCGCTGTATACAGTAATATAACCCCCAGCGCTGTATACAGTAATATAACCCCCCCAGCGCTGTATACAGTAATATAACCCCCCAGCGCTGTATACAGTAATATAACCCCCAGCGCTGTATACAGTAATAACCCCAGTGCTGTATACAGTAATATAACCCCCAGCGCTGTATACAGTAATAACCCCAGTGCTGTATACAGTAATATAACCCCCAGCGCTGTATACAGTAATAACCCCAGTGCTGTATACAGTAATGTCTGGTTTTATCTCTTTTTGTTCCAATAAACTCCCTTTATCTGCAGACCTGGAGGCGCCGTTGCTGTCAGTCATGTGATATTTTGGGTGACTCCCGACTCAAACACCACACTGAGCTGGTGCTTTATGGCGATGCTAATGAAGTCCGTTCCTCCATAGACTTTCATTAGTAAGAGAGTCCATATGGATCATTAAGACCGAGCCATTCTATCGTTTCCCACAGGCAGTATTATAAGGAGTCGGGGAGGTTGTCTAGCAGATCGGGGCTTAAATAACAGAGCGAGAACGCATACAAACGGCTAATATGCCACTGCCTAAAAACATTTTATTATGGGGCAAAAACTACAAAAGTGTAAACGAAGAAAACAGAGCAATATTTTTAAAAATAATAAATGAATTAAAAATGGTGGCGTCCCCTTTAAAGATGTGCAATCAAGTAGTGCAGCTTTATAAATAGATATGGAAAATGTAAAAATAAAAAATGTTCAGTATTCCTTTAAGAAGTCCTAATGCAACGGCGCTCACCTGATTAACGCAGGCTGGCGGCTCTGCTATTATTTTGCCAAAGTAAGACTTAAACATGAAAAGAGAAATAAAAAAATCTCTAAAAGACGAATAAAAAATTGCTTCTCGCATCGGAGTAAAGTGGCTGAATAAAAAAAAAATAAATGCAAATGCTTTTAGGTTTTCAGATTTCCCCGCCGTTTATTCTGTATGGATAATAAGTTGACCTCTCAAGATGCTCTTTCTTAAATTACCCTGATCCTCGTGCATTCAGTGATCTTCCCGGCGTGGATCACACAATGCAATTTACCGAGATGAAAGAGAGATTTTGTTGTGGGGCCACCTTATTAACATTCAGAAGGAATAAAATCCGACGTTCGTGCCGAGGAAGTTTGAACCGTTTTCTTAATATAATTGCAATTTTCGAGCACAGAGCTAATAGCATCCCGAACCGTTGTGAACTATATAATTTTGAATAATGTACTGAAAAATGAGTATATGCAATATTAAATAATGATTTATAATATAGAGCTGGAGTTTATGTGATAGCATTTACATCCAATGCTCTTTGCAAATCAAGAGTCATCCATTCCGTAGGAATCTATTTAAACTCCAATGTATCAAAAAATAGCAAGAAAAAAAATCCACGTATTCCAGATTCCATCCGCTATTAAAACAGAATTTGGGGCTAGAACAGATCATGTGATTTTTTACGCTTTTTTATATTGTTTGGATCGAATCCTCTTTGACGTTATAAAGGTAATACATCATAATACATCTGTTTTTTTTATGTATTTACTGTTACATGCGATCACCTGAAATGTCACAAAAATACCCCATTATATTTAATGAGGACACACGTTGGAGTTAAAGCGAATCTTGAAGGTCAAGAGATCATGTTAGATAAATCCTAATATCTCTCTTTTTCATGTAAGGGTGTCAAGGAAACCTGTATTTACTTTTATAAATTAAAGGAAAGGGCATACAAAGTCTACTATTTGTAGGAGAGATTCGAGGCATGACATAGGTGAACATTTTCTGTTGATTTCCCATAATTCAAGTTAAGGGTACCATACACTATAAAGATATAAAGATATATGTGTAATATATTTTAACCTCATATTTACTTTTATACCAAAATTATTCTTTAAAAAATATATAATAATAATAATAATAATAATAATAATAATAATAATAATAAATGGCATGCTTCCCATTATTACCAGACCCAATAAATCTAGGCCTTTTAAAATTAATTATTAATTAAATAAGTGAAGTTCAACCCAGCTATACCCCCAAAACAACGGAAGCTACCAATCAGAATAAGCTTTAATTTGCTACATAATAAATACAATAACATAATAAATACAAAATAACAAAATCTGCTACAAAATAATTCTATACCTAAAATCTTCTATAAATCCAATAGCTGACATTTGACCACTAAACGCACGGTCTTATCACACAATCTTATCTTATCTTACATTGTGGCTTTATGATTCCATAAACTGCGATCTCAGCTGTGACATCATGACAAACATTGCATCACCGGGAATGCCCAAATGCCACGGATTTTTCAGCATTTCATACAGAACAGGGCTGGAATCAAACAATAATAGAATGTCTGTACGCCATGCATGAGTTGTCATTAAATATATAGGGCTGGTTATTAGTTAACAGAAGATTACGTTTGTATCAGTGCACATTAAGTTATTACATTTTACAGAGGGCAGGGTTCGGGAGGCTAGACTAGTGCTAGACTAGAGCATAAAACAGACCAATTATTCTTTGACGAAGATGCAGCCTTGGTTTATCTTAATGAATTTAATATGTCAGGGTAGTCAGAGCTTAGCGATACAGTAACCCAGTAATTAACATTAACAGGACTCCTCGACTACGTGGGAATTCATATAGCTGATGGGTCATGGGTTCTGGGTCATGATGTTTGGACTCTAGAGTTCAAGGAGTAACTCAGAATTCAGCATTAATGAAAGGGTTCCTGGACTGCGCATGGACTAGCATCAACATATGCAGGGTCTAGGTGAATTTGGATTGGGAAAGAGACTTAAGTGCTGTAGGAAGGGGTGGGGGGGTCTTGTGAGATGCTAATTCAGGTAGCACAAGTGTAGGACTCATTGTGGTCTGGGTACCCGGTGAGTGGATAGCAGTGAGACCACCGTACCGGACTGTTATGCTGATCATGTCCTAGTGCCCTAGCAGGTCTGGACTGGCAATAATGAGGTAGCCGGCACTTTGATGACGTAAGAGCGGCCAAGGGCTGGATATGGGGGCACATACAGCCAGTATCTACACCCTTCAGCGGAGCAGCAGATCTGGGGGACGTGTGGCCCTGTCGGCCACCAGGCATTTGCACGCTGTGCCAGATGACCAGTCCAGGTCTGGACCTTGGCCAATCATCAAGATCTCATTGGTTAACAAGTCTGATAAGTTACATGATAGATTTTGTTACAGTATCCTAACATTCCAAGAAACTGTTACCAGGTTGATGAACAATGTGGCCTTTGCCTTTATTTTAATATAATTTAATGATCACATGGACATCGCACACACCGTGGTCCTACTCTCTGTACGATCCGGTCTGTCATACTCACACAGTATACGGGATTTGCTGTTCAATTACTTCTCGGTATCAGAACGGCATCATAGACATAATCAGGAAGAAATACCCCTGTCCATTGTGAGTCTAGATCTATATTTAAAGCCGAGGCTGGCACAGAAATAAAATTATCCGCCCGTAGCACTAAACTCGAATTCAAGCTTCATTTCTGACGCCAGTAATTAAATCCAAGTGATTGACAAAGTTGCTAACGCACTGTACACAGCCCCGGGCTGAGATTAAAGAGAAGGATAGCATCTTTGAAATTACCATTCAAGAAAAATGAGATTTGGTCCAAAAGTTGACAATTGACCACTTTGCAATTTAGCTGCCAATTACATGGAAATGATATAAATACAGGATAGAGTCAGCTGTGATTATAATATGACATAGAGATGGCATCATAACTCGCTGGGGGAAACAACAAATTATCCAGATTTAAAGGAGAAACATCATTCAGATATAAAGAAAAATAACATTCTGCCTTATTTCAAGGAGAAGTCACACAAAAAAATGAATATTTTCTCCTTGAATGGAACCCCCAGGGCTGTATACAGTAATAATCCCCAGCACTGCATACAGTAATATAACCCCCAGCCCTGTATACAGTAATATAACCCCCAGTGCTGTATACAGTAATATAACCCCACAGCGCTGTATACAGTAATATAACCCCCAGAGCTGTATACAGTAATATAACCCCCAGCGCTGTATACAGTAACATAACCCCCAGCGCTGTATACAGTAATATAACCCCCAGCGCTGTATACAGTAACATAACCCCCCAGCGCTGTATACAGTAATACCCCCTCCAGTGCTGTATACAGTAATAGCCCCGAAGCGCTGTATACAGTAATATAACCCCCAGCGCTGTATACAGTAATGTCGGTCGGTGACAAAAACCTAGTTTTATCTCATTTTCCCCCAATAAACTCCCTTTATCTGTAGACCTGGAGCCGCCATTGCTGTCAGTCATGTGATATTTTGGGTGACTTTCCCGGCGCAAACACTGCACTGAGCTGATGCTTTATGGCGATGCTAATGAAGTCCGTCCCTCCATAGACTCTCATTAGTCAGAGAGACTAATGGGTAATTGAGACTGGGGTATTCTGTTTTTTTCATGCAGGCCATATGATAAGGAAATCTTCCATTCAAATATTTTATGAGCCCCGGTAAATAACAATTTCACATATGTACTTTTTATTTTTTTTAAAAAAGTATGTAAATTGTATCACATAACTACTATAAACATTTTAATTGGTATCACTAGGAACTGCCCCTTTAAAAAACTGATCCAAACCAAGTCATTGCTAAAAATGAAACATATCATATGGAAAGAACCTATAAAAGATACAAAAAAAGAGAGCTTTTTGGCCACATGCAATCACGTCAATGACATTTTATACACAAAATTGGCAGAAAAGCTACTCAAGGATTAATTAGAAGCTAGACCTCAGGGGTCTGGAAAAAAAATGTGTTTGTCAGAGCAAAATTTTTTTTTTGGAATTCTTTCAAAAACCAACCGAAGTCTATATTTGTGACTGATAGATTGGAACGAAGACGGTAATGTTTAGGCTGGAGCATGTCAAAATATCTTGTTATCACTTCCCGCGTGCAGTACGCTTACGCCACAGTAGGACTTTAAAGTCTTGCTAATATGTTGACGAAGCTTCATCCTAATGCGCTTATTGCCAGAACCCAACCTGCGATCATCTTCGCTGCCATTAACTGCACACTTACAGCCTAAAAGCCGAGTCATTATAAGTAACCGAAGACTTCTTCAGAAGGTGATTTATCATGAACCAGGAGTGGGATTTGTTTGTTAATTATGTCGCTATTTAAAAGGCAGAATGATTAAATAAAAAAATGCAGGTTCTGGTAAAAGACCGGCGTCGTTCTAAACCTTTAAGAAAAAATAGTTCCGCCGTGTTCTAGGTGTGTTCTAGGTGTGTCTTCTTGACTCTATACTTTATGACTTGGTTCATAGTAGACCAAGTTGTGGGGCTATTCTCACCATCACCTTTGTTGCTTGTGTGAGGTTTGCAAGTTTCAAGTAGGTGTAGATGTTTTATGAAATAACCCGGGAAATTTCTATTTGAGCTGACCCTGAGACACTTGAAATATTAACCCTTTAATACAGATCATGCGGATTCTACGGAGCGACGCGCTGAATGTGTTACCCAAATGGCTCTAATACCGGCCCACATGGAAACCTTGGCTTATCATTATTTGAAGACAAACTTAAATGAGTCACCTGCATTCAAGCAGGGATATCAACCATAACATATTGGAAGACTCATACATGATCCCAACAGTGTAGAATTGGAAGGGGTCAGCTCCAGATTGCGCTGATGTTGAGAATATACCCGTTTATCCTGAGATTGGGGCAAAAATGCTGAGACTCATGGACAAACCCTGAGGGTTCTCAGATATTCTCATGAGGTTTGCAACAGTAAAATCAGGATCTTCTTGTGATTCCGGGCATGCTTTTGCTAAAGGCATATTATATATCACAGAATCTATCCAGAAAGAAGACCGTTTCTGCGATGATGCAATGTCCATTGTTTATGTCTCCAACGAGTCCCCATTGTCCATCTTTTTTTTGTCTCCAGTAGACCACCTTTGGAGGGCAATTTACAAACCCAGAGAGGAGCCCTCAGAACATGTAGGGTATTAACTTAAAGGGCAGACATGGCTCTTCCCATCGTTGAACATCTTCAGGGCGTCTCTCTGTCAGCTCTAGATGAGTTTTATTGCCATTTGTTGAGAAGCTTCTGTGAATTTTGGATATCGCAGATAATTTCCTCCACATGCACCACAATTCCAATGGAGAATAATACCAAGGATAAATGTCTTTAACAAAATCAGGATCAAGGGCGTTTTTAAACAGTTGAGTCAGAATATAAGGCTCGTCTAAGCCAAGAAATAAATAAAATAATAGAATAAGTGATTTTCTTCTTTACTAAAAAGTTAGACGAGGTAATTGTGGGCAGTTCTGAAGCGATAAAACAGATATTGCTTAAAATTTCATTATGGGAAACGAGCTTTATGTTTTAGGAAATGATTATGAAGACTGATTTAGTGGAGCATTCAGTTAAGTGTCTGTAATACAACAATTAATTAGTTACCTGTAGCCGCGGTATTAAAGTATTTAGCGTTACCCAAAATGGAAACACTTACAACGTCCGTGCTACCAGACAACGATTAGCTTGCTTAATTAAGACGAGACGTCGTTTGGCTTTCTTTATAACGCTTAATTCTGTAAGGATTTAGGAGTTCATGTTCAAAATAATCACGGTATAAAAAAAAAAAACATGAATTAAAAATTTCTTATGAAATAAGTTTGTAATTTTATTCCGCATGCAATATTTTTATTTGTTTATTATATGTCCTACTTGTAAATATTAGCATTCATAGACAATATTGTAGAGCAAGCAGACAAAACATATGAACAACTTTTTGCATCTGTCCCCCTCCCCCTAATAAATATGGACCAATTACTCTTTTTTCCCCCTAAAATTGTCTGAAACAACCCAAAAAGCATCAAAATATTTTTTCTAAGGTTCTTTATTACCTATAATACGATTTCTTCATTGTTGATACAAAGTATCCATGTTAATGTTAAAAAAGTTCCCTTTCCTATTCAGGACCAGGACCGATGATTGACCATAATCCATACAATTCCAAAAAAAAATTGGTCATCTTGATATTTTTTTTAAATGATTTTATAATTTCTATAATTTGAGATCAATCAGCCAAATAAATGTAGCCATTCTTTAAAAAAAAAAAAAAAACAAACAAAAAAAGTACAAACTGTATTGGTAGAAATGCCCTGTTTTTCCATTCTTGACAGAATATAAAGAAAATAAAAAGTAATAAAAAATAAAAAAATATTTGAAAGTTCTTAATGATTAATAAAGTTAATTACCATTTTGGGGAGTCTGTGAAGTACACAACGCCGCCATTATTTAAACCACGAGACTCTTATGATATTACGTGATTAAATATTTAGTTATGGCTAATTTAATTTTTAGATTAGATGCACCGAGCCGCCCGCATCCTGATCAAACGATACATTGTATCTTTTTATATAATTATGACAATGCTGTCAAGTTTTGATGTGGAATTCAAGATCGAAACTTAAGCTTAATTGACTCTGTGTTGAAGCAGCGATATTCACATTAGGCAAGGTATAAGTTATGCATCGGAGCGTATGAGTGTTTCTGGAAACCCTTGTTTTGTCGAAAGTACCTTTTATTAATATGTAGTTTTATGTAGTTTAGTCACCCTAAATTTACACAGAAAGTAAAGTGAAAATGTATTAAAATATTTATTTGATGTCCCCAAGAAAAGTTCCTCGGAAACAACAACTGATAATATAAACTCTGGTCTTCAAAGCCTTAGATGAGATGTTATTCTAGGAACTCAAGATGCCCCGACTTCCATAAATTAATATATTAATTGGGGCGATTTCTTATTCCCAGAGGTACATTTCCAACCTATGGATGCGAGGCATATGTTAAGGAGTTTTATGACCCTAAGTAGAAAATAGATGTATATTGGACAGGTAATATGAACAGGGATGGGCTGGCAACATTCAGCCATTGTGGTCAATTCCATCCGAATGGCCCAGTAATAAAGCAGCCCAAGGCATATTTGGAAGTCAATAATGCTAAATGTGTACTATATGTTCTGGTCTAAAACAGAAAGGGAATGCAGAACATAAAGAGAACACAGAAATGATCCAGTCAATGAGTACATTCTTTAAAAAATCCTATGACTCTAGACCACCCCTGGTGGCTTTGTGTGGAATTGCAAGTAAAACACAAAAATACATTTCAGGCAATGGGCCAAAATCTTTTAAGCAGAGCAACTCAGGGATTAATTACTCCCTCTCCCCCTTACCAGCCCTCCACCGAACATGAGAGCAACATATTCTTAGAAATATAATTATCAAAATTCACTTTGTCATCCTATTAAAACCTTCCATGGATCACACCGAGTGCCAGTGGATATACATAGATATAAAATTCCCGTCCGATGCACAGTTCACATTTATTGACATAAATGAAGCACAATGGGGTAGACTTAAAGTTTTCTCATGTGTCGGAAATTATTATTCACAAGGATACGACGATAAAGTGTATTTTGAGTTTCACCAATGAAGTCTTTTCGGATTTCCATGTATGTAACCGAAATATTACAGGAACGCCACAAACATCTTTATACCCCTTTATAAGTTAACTACCCGCTAGGTCTACCTACTAAGCGACCGGAGAACACAGTGTGTATTCTACATTGAAAATGCCATTTTTACTGAAAATTCTTCCTTTGAAAGCCAAGATGACAGCTCCCGGTAGCAAAAATGTAATTATTTGCTATTAAATACCAACATACAGCAGCTGTTCCAATAAAAAAAATAAAAAGATGGCAGCACGGGCTTCATATTGTGCTGGGAAAATGAATCGAGATATTTTTAGTTAAATTAAATGTTTTAATATTGGCTTTATTAGAGGCACCTGATGACCTGCGTTGACCCCTGCTTGATGCAAATAATAGGGAATGGATCTACTTATGTGAAGAGGGAGAGTCCGTTTGTTTTACCCCCTAGGGAAAGAAAAGAATGTCTTCATATAACACGGGAGAATTGTGATTATAAAACCAAGTAAAATGATGCTTCAAGCACAAAAAATAGATATGCGGGGAAATTAGGTTATAATGGACACATTAGTGATATATGAAAACTCCCATTTTATTTCAATTATAATAAAGTCATGCAACCGTTACGGAACTCTGTGATAGTCATGAATTTTTTGGTTTGCCGCAAGCTCTAAAAATGTTTTTATGTGGTGCGCAGTAAAATAAAGCGGGAACAAAAATGTATCCCCTCCCCGACGCAAGACATTTCTATTTTAAAAAACATTTATTTTATCAACTTCATAACTCATATATTGAGAAGAAAAACAAAAGCTGCCATTCAGCGCTGGGAATAAAGTAGGTATCATCTAAGTGTGATATATCACGTGTAACCGGGTGGATCATAACATAAGATTTTGTGCTGATTTGGTGATACTGAAATGTTTTGGAGAAATGTAACAGCCCATTACCCGTTATCAGTGGTCATTGTCGTTCACCGGTAAGGGACAGGGGTTGGTACTTGATGTCCCTGAATTGTTGACCCTGTAGAGGAATCGAAGTCGTGGGGAAGGGGTCAGGGACCTTCTAAAGGAGAACATTCAGAAAAAAAGGTTATTACAGGAAGGGCCCCGGGCCCCCTGACCTCACCTAGCAACATGTCCCACAGTGCCAGCTCTGTCCCCAAACAGCTTCTTTGTGCCATTTTAGCCCCCATCCAGCTTGTCTGTGTCGATCTCCCTTTATGACTGATCCAGCATGCAGGAAATGGATGTGATGTCACTTCCTGCATGCTGGATCTTACAGCGTGCAGGGAGAGCGTGTGAGAGATCATCCAAACGGATGCAGGTGTAACCCACAGCTAGCGGGTTTAAAATGGGCAACCATGAATGTTACACCCCTGGGTAGAGGGTAATACAGTGAGGGTATTAAACATGCGCGGGATAGACATACGGCTCCTGAATCTAAGACGAGACCAACGGCTGATTAAGGTTTGGGTCTTTACAGCAGGAGAAACGGTCGATGAGATGGGTCTGATCAGTCGGCAAATCCTATGTTTTGATGTTTCTTTGAATATAAGAATTGTCACCATGACTTTGACTCTTCCTCACACCAAAGGGCATTGAGACGTAGAGATGTGAGGATTTGTACTGCGTTACTTGTTTATTTATTACTTTGGGCCAATAAAAATGCAGAAAAGCAGCTGCCCTCCATTTTATTTTGTTTTTGTGAACAAATATGCAAGATCATCTCTCGCTAAGACACGTACATAAATCTCCATCTTAGCCTGGGAGAGAAGAGAAATTGCCTTCCGGTGGGGAGTATTTGCAATAATACCTTCAGAATTCATACAGAAACTTCCAATATCCTCTCTATGACATCACAACGCAAGCGATAACTCTTTGTACGCCATGATGTATGTGACCTTACATCTTTCACCATCTTAAGAATGTGTGCCAAAAGGTCCGTTGACCTCTATTCTAAATGACCTCTGCCGATGGGCGGTTGAACCCAAGTTGGAGTAACGGAGATCGGTATGGATATAACCTGACGTTAGCAAGCAGGTTAACACAAGCAAGAATGGGTTAATCCAGCTGAGTATTCTGTTTTATTGAATATGGATGTGTGCTGATCTCTCTTATTTTCTCCCTTTATTGCTTATTCTATCATCCCAATTTCCAGCACGACAGAGTAATCAATCTCTCGCATTGAGGTAATCCGGGAGGTTTAATGGGCTCTCGATACGGCGCAACGTGCAGTCTAGGTGTTCATCTCTTTCATGTTCTATATTTAAATATTCTGCTCATTATTTAATAAAGAATGATAAATGCCACGCATTTTGTGTATCTGGATATATTTGCTTCTTTTCAGTGTGTGCGTCTATGTATGTATGTAGAAATGTATATTTATATGGAGGACAGTCTGATAAAAATATACAATATCTCAGACCATTTTTATACAAATGAGCGCGTTCTTAAAGGGGAAACAGAAATTTTGCATTCCTAGTATCTGAGTAAAAATATGTTCTAAAAAATATTACTTTTTGCCCCAGAATATAATGTTTTCAGGCAGCTGCATATCAGCCGTTTGTATGATTCTCGCTCTGTTATCTGATCCCCGATCTACTAACCCCCCGACTCCTTATCATACTGCCTGTGGGGAACAAAAGAATGACTGAGTCTTAATCACACAGCCGGACTCTCTTACTAATGAAAGTCTATGGAGGAACGGACTTCATTAGCATTGCCATAAAGCATCAGCTCAGTGTGGTGTTTGAGCTGAGAAAGTCACCCAAAATATCACATGACTGATAACAATGGGGGTTATATTACTGTATACAGCACTGGGGGTTATATTACTGTATACAGCACTGGGGGTTATATTACTGTATACAGCGCTGGGGGTTATATTACTGTATACAGCGCTGGGGGTTATATTACTGTATACAGCGCTGGGGGTTATATTACTGTATACAGCACTGGGGGGTTAAATTACCGTATACAGCACTGGGGGGTTATATTACTGTATACAGCGCTGGGGGGGTTATTACTGTATACAGCACTGGGGGTTATTACTGTATACAGCGCTGGGGGGTTATATTACTGTATACAACGCGGGGGGGTTATTACTGTATACAGCGCTGGGGGTTATATTACTGTATATAGCGCTGGGGTTATATTACTGTATACAGCACTGGGGGTTATATTACTGTATACAGCGCTGGGGGGTTATTACTGTATACAGCGCTGGGGGTTATATTACTGTATACAGCGCTCGGGGGGTTATATTACTGTATACAGCGCTGGGGGTTATATTACTGTATACAGCGCTCGGGGGGTTATATTACTGTATACAGTGCTGGGGGTTATATTACTGTATACAGCGCTGGGGGTTATATTACTGTATACAGCGCTGGGGGGTTATATTACTGTATACAGCACTGGGGGTTATATTACTGTATACAGCGCTGGGGGGTTATTACTGTATACAGCGCTGGGGGTTATATTACTGTATACAGCGCTGGGGGTTATATTACTGTATACAGTGCTGGGGGTTATATTACTGTATACAGCGCTGGGGGTTATATTACTGTATACAGCGCTGGGGGTTATTACTGTATACAGCACTGGAGGTTTTGCACAGGGAAATTCGTTTTCCATGGGACTTCTCCTTTAAGTTAGAAGAGATTAGTTGCCCAGAATAGACCCATCGGTGTCCTGAGCAGAAAATGAAATCAAGATGCCGGGTTATTTGTTTGATTAGGAAATGAGCAGAATGGATGTGCTAACGGCTTCTTATCTACCATTAAAATCTTGAAAAAAGGTTATATTTAAGTACATTCCATTCCATTAAACAACCAAACCTCAGAACTATTTGACTGATCTCATTAGGATCCTTTTTCCCCGGGCATCGGTTCATCTCCAGGTCCGTGGGGAACCCCCTAAAACGCCAGGGCTAAGTGAATTAGCATATTTCGGCACTTACTATACAAAGGAGTAATCTAAAACTCAAAGACACTGTGTCTGCAGATACTGTTACAGAATTTGATTCATCCAGACCGTTTTATCGTTCTGAAGAATCCATCTGGTGAAGTTAACCCCTTCAGATACCCAAAAGGCATGTCGCCATAATTACACGGATATAACCTCCGACCCATCATTTAAAAGGGGGTTTTAGTGGCTGACTTTAACCCACAGAGAGCCGGGACATTGTCCGATGGATTGGTTTGAATCCCATTTAACAAAGTGTGCGACATATAACAACAGTGAGCTTAAAAACATAGCGTGCTCCCCGCACATATCCAGCCGTTATTCACTCTTATGCATCAGGTGGCCGCTGGCCTTAAAGTGCCAGCACCGTCCCTCCAACCCAAAACTGTTCTTGAATATTATATTATACAGCGCTACAGAATTTGTTGGCGCTATAAAAAACAATAAATAATAATAATAATAATATATCATTTACATTCACAACCAGCGGTAATTGGTGAGACATTTTAGAAGCAATATGGCAATGATTAGGATATTGGTCTTAATTCCTGTTTATCTCATGCCCATGATGATTTATTATCTTATTGTAAACATTATTAATATGTAATATTAACCCCTTAAGGACAATGGGCGGTCCCTAAACCCATTGAAAACAATGCATTTTGAGCCCGTACATGTACGGGCTTTGTCATTAAGGGGTTAAAAAGTCAAAGTATAATATTATAGATCTTAGAAGTTTTGTGAAATTGTTACGTTTTAACAAAACAATAAAAAGCATAAACAAGTCAAGTGCTTTTCCTCTATGCGTTCCCCATCGTAATTCCCCCCCCCTCTTATCTTCGCCTAAATGCTTCCTCATTGTGAATACTTAGGATTAAGTGGAAATTCGAAAGAAAATTTATGTTAAAACAAGAGATCAAAGCAAGCTCTTGATTTAAAAGCCCTGCACGTTCTTTGGAATTTTCAGCATTCTGAACAAGTTTTGAATGAGATGCAAATATCATTTCTTTGCTTTTATTGGTTTCTTTGATTTTTTTTTTCATACTTTCCAAAGAATTTTCCCTGCTCTCTATTCCAAGGCTGTATCATAGACATAAGTTTCATTAAAGGTAATACCCAACGAATAAATCATATTCTACCCTAATGGGATAACTTGGGTGAAGACTAGAGCTAAAATGGTCATTTTTATCATCACTATCAACGTGATAAACATTGAAACTATTGGTTTTCACTAATTTCCCATGGAAATGTTGACATTCAGGTATTAGGACATATTCATTTCTTAAAACGTTTTCTAAATGCGACTTCATGGAGAAATAAGCGCCATTGTTAAAATAATTTAGTGGTGGGACAAGCAGGTGGCACATTTGGTGGATTAGCCAAAGAAGAGACAATTGCTACATTTTATCAAAACTTGCAACAGTTGCCCGCAAGAGGTTCATCCATGTCATAAAACCGATGACATCGTCCGCCAATGACCTTTTTAGATTTCAGCTTCCAATTATCTGTCTTTGAAAAGCTTCACAAAAACCTTAAAATATCCCGTTCCACCGTCCTTGGTGACTTCATCTCGGACTTCGTCCGTCGGAAATATACACTTTGCATTTGCGTAAAACTGAACTGTTATTATTTTTTGATTAAAGTTTCCCAAATCCCGAAATCCGATGCTTTGTTGTGTATTCTTGAAACAAACAGCGATTTAACCCCTTAAGGACAATGGGCGCTCCCTAAACCCATTGAAAACAATGCATTTTGAGCCCGTACATGTACGGGCTTTGCCATTAAGGGGTTAATGTATATGCTCAGAACGAATGCATTTTGTTTCTAGTTTTGAGTGCGGGGGAAAAAAAACTAATGGATAACATTTATAATACAGAACAACAGCCCGAAAATTGACAAAAAAACAATTTTACCAGGATCAAACAATGGCTTTCATCTTTGTACATTAACAGGAATATGCAACATGCCGCATTCATTTGAAATCTTAGAAATATTATTTAAGCCGCTATGGAGTGCTTTTAAAATGATTGCATAGCCGCAATCAGTTGCGTATTGAAGTTGTTTTAAAGTCGCCTAAATAGCCATTGTATAGCGAGCATGTCATTCATTTTAATTCCCACTAATTCGGGGGAGTTTTCCGGAAATATAATTTTTTTGCCATTCATGTAGAAATAAAACATACGTAGGTGTAATAATAAAAAAAAATATTCACTAAATTAGACCCTATATAAGAGAAGGAAGGTTAACGGTGCAACGCAAATGGATCGCCCCCACCCCAACACCTCGACGTCCTTCGGGATTTTCATTTCAGGCATAACAATATGTAAATCCCATTGTGATTCACATTGAAACACCTTTTATTTAATGTTAACATGTTATAATTAGTTTCATGCGGGTCACACAATAGAGAAGGATTCTATGGCGACACACGAAATGGGGCACGGAGAAAGACTTCGTAATGAACTAATACAGAGGAACCGCGCAAGTGAACGCGGGGAAAAAAAAGGTGGTGTTTGGAGCATTCGGAATACAATGTTACCAAGGGAGTATTATTCATAAAAATATAAAGGGAACAAGGTCATAGGGTGGTGTGATGTCAAGTATGAAAGATAAACATTTATGAAACTATGCAATAAAGATATGTTGGGGAAATTAATTAACGAAAGAAACACCTTTAGGACCATGGGACATAGTATCTGTATTTGTTATCTTAAGTTGTTGTGTTTTTGTTAACAATGGAATCTGTAAAGGTTGGAATAATGGGGAAAATTGGGTGAAAATGGAGAAAGTGTGGGTTCGGGGCAGAGACTGATGGGGGCAGATGTGGCTTTCAGCGAGGTCCTCCTCTTTTGGTTCCCGTGATATGTTTGTAAAGGTCTGGTGCCTCCAACATGGGCGCCATGTCTACGGGAAGATCAGAGATCACAGTCCAGGTCCTACTCGTGGCTTAAGTCGATATGTAGCAGAGTGGTAACAATATGCAGCGGCTACGAAAAAATAGTTTATGATTATTATTATATTATGATTATTATATGATTATTATTATTATTATTATATGATTATTATTATTATCTTTTATTTCAATAGCGCCAGCAATTCCAGCAGCGCTTCTTATAGTCCCTACATTGAAAGGGTCTGACAAAACTAAAACTGATAGACCAAGAAGACATTAGGGGGAAATGGAAGCTCATAGGTCAAATAAAGGTCAAAATAAAGTATGTTTTGGACCCACTTTCAATGCATTGGTTGACACTATGTTTAGCATTATGAATAATTCTTGGTATAAAACATGAGG
The DNA here is from genome assembly GCF_027358695.1 of Spea bombifrons. Lineage (NCBI taxonomy): Eukaryota > Metazoa > Chordata > Amphibia > Anura > Pelobatidae > Spea > Spea bombifrons. Next base: position 2,508,421 of record NC_071092.1, on the reverse strand, counting down.
ATAAGATGGAAAATTTACTAACATATGGGGACAGTTCTGAACATATTTATTACTTGTATCTGGTTTTAAAAATATATATTTTACAGAACATTTCAGCAGACGTAGGATGACATATGGATGGTGACAAACACGCATAAAAGGACTGCATACGTCAACTCACATTCTAGAAATAGAAAACTCTATCTATGACAAGGAGGAGGACAACATATTAACACTGACCCCAAGGATGCCCTAGTTTAGCTACAATAGTGCATAGACGTAGCCGACGGTGGAATCTGTTCATAAAGGTTCTGTGGTTCCGTGGCAGATCTACACAGATGTCAATGTTGTGATGACCAAAAAGTCAGCATTAAATGTTCTATTGTATTAGATCTTAGAATCTGGATTCTTGATAATTTATCTGGGCTCAGGATTGGTCAGATGGGTCGTTGGCTCTAAAGAACAAGGTTGTTGGGATCCAGTATCCAGGAATGTTTCATTAGGTTCCGTTTGATGGGTTCCTCATTTAGAACTTTGGCCCAGAACCGCTTGGAAACCTGATTACATAGAATAAATGTAATATTAATTTGATAAGAATGCACCTTTGGAATATGGTCTATCTTACAGACATGAGAAAAATGCCAAGAGATACCGACAAGGTTCTTGGAAAGCAAATGCAACAACCGAAACTGGATTCTAGGTTTGGTTTCCTAATTTTGCTGTTCTACTTCTGCAAAATTGGACCGGCCGCCGCGATCAGTAACTTTGTGGCTCTTCCAACCATTAGCCCACCAGGCATTCTCCCGGTTTTGTCAGATGACTGTATGAAGCGATGCGGAAGTTGTATAAAATAGATACAATAATTGTGGTAAAGATATTCAAATCCCCCAAAAACAACAGGATTTCTGCCCTTTCTGGCATGGAATAATCTGAAAATCTGGAGTGGATTTAGTGACAGTGTAGATATGCGTGTCGTTAAACCTTTTATTATTTCTTTATTCTGGATGCTTACAGACGTTCCTGTCAATTCTCCGAGTTTTATTCAACAAAAATGTACTTCCGAGAAAATGTAGGAGTAACTGGATAATATTCGCAGATAATCAATAAAATTATAAGAAAATAATAATGTTTATTTGTTCATCTATCTTCTATTTTTCCACTTATTTTAATCTGATCAAAGCAATATTTTTATATATATATATATAAATCTGTCTGTATCCGCGATATATGTCAAAGGTCTGAAAAATCTATACGTTTCGCTGTTACTAACTGCTTCACACATTTTATTTTTTGCTTGAAAAACACAATATAAATGGAAAACAATCTAGAAAGAATATTATTTAAATTTAACAAAATGTAATTGTAAAATTTTATAACTGCATTATTTAAAATATTCTTTATATTATTTAAAATATTATTTTTAAAAATGTTATGTTTAATGCTAGGAGGGTAGGAGGATTTTTTAATTTTTTTTTTATTTCCGACATCTTAACATTTGCATTGCGCACACAGAACTCTTTAACATCGAGAGACAGATGGAGTATCAGACACACTTTTATAAATAGCATATCATCCATCCTTTGTAAAATATGGTAAGAATTATCCGCGGAAACAGAAACTGTATTTAGTCTTATTTTTCTTAATTAAAAAGTTCAAAATCTTTTTTTTTTTTTTTTTTTTTTACTGGCAACAGAAAAAAAAGTAAAATAAACCAATTCGAGTGAATGATCCTAAAAATACGGAAACATAGAAACTAAAAAGCAGATCGGCCCCATTCGGCCCCTATCTAGTCTGTAAAGACTCAAACCTTAATCAGTCGTTGGTCAGTCATATGTCTATCCCATGCATGTTTAAATTCCCTCACTGTATTAGCCTCTACCACTTCTGCTGGGAGGCTGTTCCACTTATCTACCACCCCCTCAGTACAGTAAAACATACTTATGTTGCATTTTGTTATTTAATATGTATTGTACAATTTTTGCGTATTGAGAAAAACAAAAATTCTTGCAAATTGTTAAGGTTTTTGTTTTTTTTTGCGTTGGCTTTTGAAAAATCTAAATAACCAAAGCGTGATGTTAAGAACTCCGTACCCTACACAAGGAAAATAAAATTAAGTCAGCAGAAGCCCCCGCTGTGCTGGGAAATGGCTGAATCATTATAGCGAGCCGTAGCTAATGGTTTCGTAATTACAAGCTAACACCCCATTTATACGTGTCACAGTTACGACACGGGATGGCAAAAAGGTTACCATGTTTAAGGCTTACTTTTTGGTAAAGAATTAAAAATAATAATAATTATAAGAAGAAGAAGAAGGTTCTTTCTAAAAGATAAATAGTTTTTCTAAAACGTAGGACAGATGGTGCAAAAGCTAAACTAATAACCATCATGATCCTATTACTGGAAGACTTACAAAGATCCATTAATTAGAGTTACCAGAAGTAGACATTGGCCATATTGGTCCAAGAGAAGATGGCGGCTCTTAAGAAGCTCGTGATACCTTTTAGTGACCAATGATTGGGAAATAAGATAAAATGTCCCATTATCTTCCAAAATCTTCCATGAAGTCCCTTCTTTAGATCCATTACACGTGAAGAAGGCACCTCCGAAGTCTTGAAACCTTGTATCACTTGACATCTTGGCCACCACCAAACTTCTTCTTAAGACACTTAAGGTTTATCTAAAAATGTACACAAGATAATGATTTCCGAAAGACTAATATTTGGACAGTCCTGGTTTAGGACTGAATTCCATTATCAGAAAAAAAAATCTCTTCTCGAGCTACTTTGGAAATGTAATGTATACAGAGGAATTCGTTTCCATTATAATAAGCCTCTGGAAGTCAATGTATTTATTGCGATTCGTTGGTAAACATTTCTCGGCCCCATTGATCTGTCCTTTATTTAGGGATTTAAACTCTTGGATTAAAGATCCAGCTGACGGCACAACTTCCTTAACGGCTCAACTGTCTGATCGTACGGGGGAAGCGTGGAGGGAGAAGACGAGCCGCGGTATTTGTGTCGCCTGGTCACTTAGTCGGGTTTTGTTCGCGGCGGTTAAGATATTCCGGTGTAGCTCTGTTTACTAAGATTAATGGTGGACGGGAAAATAGATGGACTCACTCCGCTTTGGTCAATACTTACATAAAGCCGGCAGGGGAAATAAAGCATTTAAAACGGACAGCGAAGTGGCATTCTAATCTAGTAGCTGTGAATTTATTGTGTGAGGCGGTTATGCCGTAGTATGCAGTATCCAAGCTGATAAAGAGGACACGTTTTGCCTTGAGACGTAAAGCTTCTCGTGTCTTTGTTGCACTGGATATTTTAAAATATTCACTATTGGTTCTATATCTAGAGGGAAATGTATAGATTACGGCACAGAGTTTATAGTGTTAACTCGGAATGTCTTAAAGGAAAACTGCTTTGATTTTTGTTAATATCTAATTTGTGGTCAGCTCTATATAGACTGACAATAACTTTTAATTATTTCTATATTTTTTTTTATTTATTTTTTTAACATTTTATGCTCTACCATGACACGGGGAGATATGGCAATCCATTTTCCTTGGACTGGGGCACACAAAACACGTGTTACAAGACCCCGCAGAAAAAATGGCAGCTTTCATGGACTGTGGATGGGAGAGGGAGTACGTTAGATGGTATGAGAGATAGAGCGGGAGAGAGAGTGAGAGAGTGAGAGCGTGTGCGAGAGAGAGAGAGCGAGAGAGAGAGAGGTAAGGAGAATGGGAGGTGAGAGGGGAAAAAGAGGGTTTGAGCAGGATGAGGAGGTGGTGAGAGTGAGTGAGTATGTCTTTGTATATGTATGGTGTTAGAGTAAATGTGTGGTGTGTGTGTACTAGCGCGAGTGTCTAAGCAAATAGCGTTAGTCTGTGTATAGGAGCATATGGTGTTATTGTGTTTGTGTGAGCGCATAGAGCATGTATATTAGTGTGAGTGTGTGCTCTACTTTATTCACATTCAATACTCCCCCCCCTCCCTTTTCTCAACAGGGCACAAAATGAACTCGAACCAAATAACTCCTAAAGAGTCTGTAATTTAGAAGGAAAATGACCTCCCTTTCTCTATGCACTAAAAGTCTATGCTTTTGGAAATGCAGTCCCAACTATAGAATTTTCTCTTGTTTTCCGATTAAATAGATTTTGTACCGGAACGCATGGAAATCCTGCTTGTACGTTACAATTTTAAGGTACATTTGGGACTCCGTGGAATATTATATGAAAATATGTCTCAGGTTCCAAACAGGTTCCTATTCAGCCAACGCTTTCATTTTTTGGTGTATTATATTGCTAATATTTACGACCTGGATTCCCCGCTGTCTCATAAACATCAATGACTCCGGTTGGGCATTTATTTTATTCGTTATATAAAATACTCAAACTCCTGGAACATTTGCTTATCGAGACAACGGTCACATTCACTGCTTTTAACATTTGAAAAAATAGAAATATGTTTATTTGTTGCTCATAAAATGTTCTAATTCTAATTTTCCCAAAAAAAAAAAAAAAATTCTACTGGCTCAGTCTTGTAATTGATGAAAAAAAAAAAATATATATATATTATAGTCGTCAACTTTCAGATAAATCCCGGTTTCCAGCCCCCCCATTTTACCTTATAGGACGTTTATTCGGCCGAGTATGGAGTGTTTTATGAATACATCAGAAGGTTCTTTTAGGTTTTTTTCTTGTAAACATCAAGAAGAATATCTGATTTTTTTTTTTTATCTCGCCTTTTTTCCCTTCAAAACCTTTTGACCTCACCTTATGATCTCGTGCGATGAGAATTCCCACCTTTTGACTTTAGGCAAGACCTTAAGTATTTGGATATTCAATGAATCAAATAGCGCTAAATCTGCAATGCTTAATAAATGACATTGCTTTTTTATATATTTTTTTAATTTTTTTTACAGGTTTTGCTTGTCAATTGATGGAGACAAAACTGTTTTACATACTTTTTTTAACCATTTCAGTTACTGGCTGGTAATGTTGCCGTGTTTAAGGCAGTTCTGGATTACTCGCACACGAAGTGTGTCTAGGGGCCCCAGAGCTCTCAGGGGCCCCTGTGTGCCATTGGATAGAATGCCTGTCAAGAAATGTTGAGAAAATATTCTATTGAGTTATTTAATTACCTTGATTCCAGTGTTCTTTTTTTTATTATTTTTTTTTTTAAATTAAGGTTACATTAAAAAAAGGAATTTTCTGCAAATATTTATTTTGAAAAGGTGGTGATTTTTATGAAACTAGAAAGCACTAAGACCATTGCTTCTAATAACTTGGATTTCTTCTTACAGTAAGTCATTTCTGGGAAAGGTTTAATGAACGTATCACTTAGCAGATACTCCTTACCAAACACTTTTTATTTTAAAAAAAAAATCTGGTTTTGCACTTTTGTTCAATACAAATCCAATGAAAAACAAATCTGTTCTGCTGTTGTCTTTTCCTGTTCAACAAATTATTGACCTGATGAAAAAAGATTAATCAATGGCAGCACTTTCTACAACTCCAAAAAAAAAAAAAAAGTACAGAACTCAACGTGATTTATACTGATAATTCTCCACTTCCATTTAAACAATTCAACGCTATTTAAAGGGAAAATGTCAACTCTGGGATAAAGCCACGGCTGAAACGTCCAACCCCTAATATTTGTAGATCGGGTCTAATTAAAACATGGTGGGATCCCAAATGGGAGATCATGCTTTTCAAAGACATAGTTGAGTATGTAGAAGTTGAGTATGTAGTAGTTGAGTATGTAGTAGTTGAGTATGTAGTAATTGAGTATGTAGTAGTTGAGTATGTAGTAGTTGAGTATGTAGAAGTTGAGTATGTAGTAATTGAGTATGTAGTAGTTGAGTATGTAGTAATTGAGTATGTAGTAGTTGAGTATGTAGTAGTTGAGTTTGTAGTAAGGATGAAGAAGCCTTTATGGGGATCTGATGGCCTCCAGAAACATGTTATTGGATTAAAGCCATTGGAAACCAAGGTACATACTTGGGAACGTCCTAGCTCCGCCAACCCAGGGCCCCCTTGCGGCATGCGGGTAGGTGGCCCCACTGATGTCGAGGGACAGACGCCATTGTGAAGTGGGCGGGGAGTGGGGCGTGCCGCCACTCCCACTACCTACAGTTTTCCCCATATTGACCCGGAGACTCGGAGCTTCACCGAGAGCCTCCAGGTGAAACCCGGATAGTTCCCAGGTACGCTAACCTATTTTCCAGACACAAGCATCCAAAACTTACATCTCGATGTAAATGTAACAGTTTCTTAACTAAATTACAAAAAATTCAACTATGCGTGTAAAAAAAATCTACAGGAACATTAAATATTTTGTCCACAACTAGAAAATTCTATGCAATTTGCTGTTTCTTGGGGTCCCCCCCCCGAATGTAACGTTGCCTTATTTTCATCATTTATATTTCTTATTTATTTCTTTATTACATATTTGTTTTGGAAAACAGTAGAGAGATTCAGATGCCCCATCCTTCTTACCGAAGACGGCAGCTGGAGATAATGAACTGGTTAGCTGCCCGAAACCAACCGTGCTCTGGAATCTGCGACCGACGCGAACCAGATAGTTAATGGTAATAAGAGGAGCAGGCAATAAAGAAAATGGACGAGCATCCTTTAAATGGAATATTGCAGATGCTGTAAATACAGTGCATTGATATAGATTCGCTAGATGGGAACCAGGACAGTAGATAACAATATATAGAATAATTTGCTATAGAATTTGCTGCCTTGCATTCACCAGACTGCTCTGCCGTAGGGAAAAGCTCGGGGAAATCAGATTAAATAATGGAAAATCTGATTGTATGGAGCTCAGCGTTAGCAGAAGGGCAGCTATGGATGCAGTCATCGCCGGTCTGCAGTTTTCTACAAGAAGATTTACGAGGGGAAAAAAAACGCCGTGGCCGTTACAAATTCTATCCCGCGATTAGATAATAATTTACAGCCGGTATCTGCATTTCATGTTTTAAATTGTTTTTAACTTAATGAGGCAGAAGCCCTTTGCTGCACAATGGGGGGGGTGATTGCCCTGGAGAGCCACCGCCAGGTCCTTAGTGGCCAAATGCCCAGTGGGTCGGTGGCTGATAGGGCCATGTGCTTGCCCATACGTCTCCTCCAGTGTGTGACAACCGGCTGGAAATGCGTGACCACGCGCATTCCACCGCCGGCCATCATTAGGCGTCCACTCGCCAGGGCCGCTTAGTCATCCCCAGTCTGGCCTTGGTCACTGCTCAATGGGCCGATTACAAAGGAAATCCCTGAAGGGTAAACCCTGTTTTTTTATGGACGAAAGGATAAAGTAAGAATTTCTGACGTTCTAAAAGCTCTAGGTAGTGATTTAGTAGGAAAGAATAGCAGGTCTCGATACATCCTTTGGCCCGTCTTGAAACCCAAGCTTGGTTTGTTCACGCTCTTTGTAGGGTGATTGCATCTATTTCCTAAAATCAGAACTTGTCTAAAGATTCAAGCAATCTTGGGTTGGCCGGTTCCTCTATTGACTTTCTCTCTGAAATTAAAGCAAATGAAATGTATAATAGGGTTAATTTTTCAATAAAAATGCTTTTAACTCTCTATAGAACACTTAAAAGAGGGGGGGGGGATGCAGACAGACGACAGAATCCGGTTTATATCATTTTTACCTAAAATAGGGTTATCATACTTCGATATATTCAGACATTTCCGCTTAACGATTTCCTTTTCATAAGGAAGTTGATTCTGAAACATTGTAACAATTATTCCAGATTCGCCTTTTTATTCTTACAGTTTCCCCAAATAGCAATGCAATCTTCACGCAATCTCTTACTTTGGTCCCGAACACCGCAGGGCGAGAGGCGAGTTTACGGCAAACAAGTCCTGGCTCCAAATTGTGTGCCAATTGCAATTTTCTAGTCATTTCTCAGAAAGGAAACACCTGCCATAAATCTACAGACATTTTCACGTTTAAAAATAAATAAATAAAAAAAAAGTTCTTGGGATTTGATGTCACGCAATCAACCTCAATAATATTTAAGCCTGAGTTATAAACGTACTTTATGGCGCTGGAAAATTCCTAGTTCTACATCTCTGCGCAGGGGGAGGAACTACATGGCCGATCTGCCCCAGTTCCAAACATGACAAAATCTTTTAAAGAAATTGAATTTTTATCCTTAAGTCCATACCTGGATATTTTTAACACACCTCCCAACAGTCCCATTTTTTCAAGTGGGAGTCCTGATTTTTGGGCACTGGCCCATTTTAAAGGGAATCATAGGCCATTGAGGGGATCCTCTGATCCCCCCGAACAGTCCGGTGCGCCCCCAAATCAATGGGCATATGTGCTGTCGTAGCCTTTCATTGAAGATCTTCTTTGAAGTTCCTGCATCCTCCCAGCGTCGCAAGGTGGCTATTCTGGGGAGGTGGGCAGTGACAACACATTTCATCCCACCCCTTCATGGGATAGCCCCACCCCTCTTCATCTCTAGCCACACCCATAGCACAGAGGTCCCCATTTAGAGTCCTGAAATGTTGTTGGGGATATTTTTGCTCGGGAGTCAGCTAATGAACCTAATTAATAGAAACCATAATACGTAGAGACTATTAACGCGTAAAGCGAAAATATGTTTTTGTGGAATGCGTTGTCATGGAACCCAACACTCTATAAATTGGGCGATTTGTATTTGTTTTTTGTATGAAGTCTGTTTTAGAAGGCTGTGTTAAGACGGTAATACGGTAATTTCTTACGACGGGTCAGTGTAATAAACATACAAATTGACATCATTAGCCTAACGGTGCGTGGGTGGGCGCTGATGGAACCGCTGCAGATTTTGATGCGAAGGATAATAAGTAATGTCTTCTGGACAACGTAAGACAAATTGTTTGCAGATACATATTATGTGTAATTGGATGTACGCTACGAAAAACACATCGTGTTATCCCGTTATGATTGACTCTACATAATCATGTTTACAGCAAAATGATTAATAGCCCAGATATGCACTTAGAGGAGGTCTCTTATCCTTCATTTTACAGTCTATGCACCCAGAGGAGGTCTCTCACGCTCCCTTATCCTTCATTTTACAGTGAAGAATAGACAATAAATCCACGTCATGATATCTCCGGAATAAATAAGGAGTTTGGATCTCTACACTAACTAGTAAATAATAAATATCACATGGTGGGTATCCAATTAGGACATCGATTCTCGCCAAACAGACAAGAGAACCTTAAAAGCCGGTCATACCTGGTCAAACCCGGAGATCTCCAGGTGAAGCACTGCTTCTCCGGCTCTCAGGGTCAACACCCGAATCCTCCGGGTCTCACGAGGGGGCTCTCCCCGCCCATTTGCCCTTTAAATTGGGGCATTTCCCACTGATATCAGCGGGAACGCCCCCCAACTCAGCAGGAACTCCCACAGACGTCAGCAGGACCGCCCGCCCACATCAAGGGACCACCCACTGACATCAGCGGACGCCCCGCAAGGGAAGGCTCCGGGTAGCTGGAGTGAAGAAGTTTCCAGGTATGAAGTCCAAGAAGAGGCAATCCATTAATTCAAATACACACAGCCCTAGGGATGATTGCCCCTGATGAAGGCGACATTCTGGTCCGCGAAACGCGTGTCCTGCGCGGTTATCTTTTTTTGACAATGATTCCAACTCGTTATTTATTCTACTGTAAATCACTAGGTCTTGGCTGTAACCTTTTAGTTAGCAATAAATTAAATACCCAGCGACATTTTTAACCTTTGTTTCTGTTCGGCATCTATCTCCGTTGCATCGTGTAATTTATTCAGATTGATCTATTATGGATATCGGTTTGGAGGTATAGCTAATTTTAACTATTTATTAAATTAAAGATAGGTTTCACTTGAGGGGAAAGAATATTACTTTTGTTCTTTTGTGTTTTCTCTTGGGTTTCCCTCTATCTGTTCTTTTCACTTCGGAGACCGTATCTTCTTGGGGGGAGGCTTTTTTGTAATTTGTTTAACTCGAGAAAAATCGCTTTATAATAAACATTATAATACGACCTAAGGGTAAAGAAACATTAAAAAAAAGAAGGTTAGAGGTGATGTTTTTATTAAATTTTTTTTAACCGGCCGGGGGGGGGGGCTGTATCTTTGATTCTATACATTAATGTAATTATTTGCTTTTTTCCCCCCTGATTTTTCTTTTGTCTTCCTAGCGTAGGTAGCGGTAATGTGATACATGGCCGAGAGCAACTAAGGGATGCTGCGTCTCTCGCTGGATGACGTTCCGCTGGTAACATACGGGGTGAAATGAATCATTTTCTATGATCTTGTTAGGTTTGAGAATATCACAGAGCAGAAAATACACTAGGAGCGCTTATTACAAAGGAACACGGATAAGCGAGAGGGCTGTCAAAAGAATGCTCTCGCTACCAACTCCTTCCTCTTTATTTCGTACATGATTTCTCTTTTCTTGTAGTTATGCCTGTCTATTATCCAGAGAAGCTACTTATGCTATCCCCTAGACTTAATATACTTTCTTTTGTCTGCTACCATAATTTGGTTCCCTTTTTTTGCAATTGGCTTGTTTTGGCTCTTTTGTTGCAAATGGCAACGCTCCCGCTGTTCTATAATTCTGTTTCCAAGGAACTATGGATTTTTATAATGTCTCTGTTGGATGGTTATGGCCATTCTTATCTACACTTAAAAATCACTCAGCACCCCAAGAAGTATGTTTTTCGTATGTTGCTTGTACATTAAAAAAAAAAAAAATAGAATATAGTATTTTTTTTTTCCGCTTGATGTTAAAGCATTGCATAAAATATAAGAAATACTGGAATTTGTTACTGGGTGAGCTAGGTTTTCATTTGGCTTTTTCTTCCCCATGATCCTCTGTCGATCAAACACACAGATATTTTGCATGGGGAGTTATCGGCGCCTTTTATTAAAATATTTACATATTCAATTAATTTATTTGTAAACAATGTATCAATGTTTTCCAACAAACGGAAGCCTAAAATGGGCAGTAATTTAAAGAAATGAACAGCCCTCGACAACTAATAATTGTAAATTACTCATAATGTTAAAAGCTGAAATATAATTAGCTGATTTAAGGTGTAATAAAAGCAAGTTATTCAATAAATGATGATGTCATACCAGAAACGCTAATGAAATTTCAAAATTTTGTTATTTGCATTAAAATAAGGTTTTTTTGTTTTTTTTTAGAATTTTCAGACATTTTCAGTCTAGAATAGTAACGCAATTTTAAAAAAAAAGATACTAAACCCGCTTCGCTCTTACAAACAAACTTAATGTGAACGTTAATCTAACGCTGGCTCGGTGTATTCTAATACAAAGTCTAATTTCTGAGGTTGGTTTGTTACTCTTCGTATCGTACGCCTTATTATCTCTGCCGAGCTCCGCAGGTATTTAATTGCACGTCTGAAAAATTTGGTTTTGTTTTGTCAAACTGACAGAACATTTTGTCTTGAGACTTAATTAAATGTGTTTGCTTTTAAACGTCTTCATATTGTGATAAAAGGGGATGTACTATGATTTTGGAATGTTGGGAAAAAAAAGTCAAGAAAATATCTTGAAGAACAAAACTCTACTTCAAACGGCTTATCGATAATCCACGAAAGTTGAAGATAACATTGGATTTCATTCCTTTGGTGAACCTGACAACGGATGTCTAAGGAGAAGGCAAAAGAAAAAACCCAAATAATAATAGATTTACCCTAAAAACGAAAGTGTTGCGGAGTCAGCTATTTTTTCTTCTCTGCTTTATGTAAAAAAATAGATCTCTACAAATGATGTCGAGGATGATAAATGTGAAAAAAAAACATGATTTCCATGATAAATAGAGGCATGCACATTTACAAACATTATTGTTGAAGATCCATCAGATACACTTTGTTGGAAGGAGGTGAATCTCCAACGTTCTCAATCTTAGAACTCTCCATGGAATTGGGAGAAGAAGAAACAATGAAATTGTGATATAGGTCCATGATGGTACAACGGAAGCTAATTTATCTCTCATAAAAATTGTGGAATTGAACTACTTTGAGATATAACTAAACGGTGCGTGTGAGAAGCAGAAGGGACGCTCTGGGTTCTCTCCCTCAATCAATTAGACCATAAGACGAGGTGTAGATCCATTCTATTTTTACTCTGATAAATAGAATTTTTCGGTTTTATCTGTAAAGCACATGCATCACTCGCGTTTTAATCCCTTAGGACATGAAAGAATGAATTCTCTTGAAAAGTTCATATTGACGGAGAAACATACATGGTGAGATTCTGCTTGAGGTTCCTTCATTTCCGAGACAGGTTCAGCAATGATGAGCGATGGGTTTCATCTCATTTGTTTCCATATTCATTGTCAATCCTTGTTACAGTATTATTTTTTTTTTTTACCTGTCTCCACCAGGTTTTAGAGTAGGAAGAAGTCTTCATATTCAGAACTTTTCTTGTAAATTGAAAGAACTTTTACTGTCTAGCATTTTTTTGGATTTTTTCGGCCCCAAGTGTATTCTACACTACGTGTTTCTTCTAAAGGCCAAACTTTCACTCCAACGTTGTTGTTCACATTTCCAAGATTGTAAGTATTGTGGAAGTAAGTAAATGTTTGGGGCTTCTATCGTACCAGTTGACCAATTCTTATGCACCCAGTTTTGTTTTAGTGAGTTGAACCCAAGGAAGAATTGTTGACTGGGGCTTTGCGTATTGGGGTGTCTGTTATAGACCTATCTCTGAAGAGTTTCCCTTCATCCACCTGTGGCTAAATTGAATGAGATGGAATAGAATTTTTTTGAGTATTCAGATGCCCAGTGGGCTGCTTGCCAACATTGACCCATACCCACCCAACCTACCCCTCCAACATGTATGACACGCTAGGCTCCTGGCTTTGAGGTGCCTCATTATAGCAAGACCAGCCATGATGGTTGCTGTTTGGGGTTGGAAGGAATTGTCACGAGTCCCTAAGTTTAAATATAGTTAAACCCATGGATACCAGAGGAAGGATCGACAAACTCTGAAAGGGTTAACATTAAAGTCAAACCTACATTTTATAATGAAACATTCTGGAGTTTGTTTCTTCGATATGTAGAAGTAGAACGGTAGAATATTCACGTTGAAGGCCAAAGGTTACCCTACCATGTGGTGTAGATGTGTCCCTTTAAGATGCCAAATGCATTTGGGAAACAAAAACAAACAAATAAACAAATAGGGCCATAGACTATGCCTTACTTTTTTTTCCAAATCATGCGGCGCAAACATTTGTATAAGAAGAATGATTTCACAAAGGCCTGCATGACTAATAGAATTAGAGGAACATACGATCCTTTTTTTGTTTGTTTTAAAGCCAACAAAGCAGAAGAATAGCTTGTCAAACTGTCACCTCCAAGTGAGATCATAGATTTTATAGTTTATATCAGGTTGTGTTCTTTTTTTTTTTCTTTTGTCGGGTCACATACTAATAACCATATTGTGCATTAAACCTAGTGATTTTCCGAACACTTGACAGATGGTAGGCTGTTAATTTGAATGTGAAAGACAGTGATTGCCAGCGCTGCAAGATCACTAAGCAAAATATGAAATGTCAAAATACAGTTTTTTTGGCTACATTAAATGTTTCACTTACATAACCAAGGAGAATGTTTCTGAATAATGTGGCAAGCTAATTGCACCCTTATTAGAGCAGGTAGGTAATCGTTTTCTGAAGAAAAGTTTCTAATTTCTTATTAATTTGTTTTGATTAATATCGTGAAATTAGGAAAACGGATAAACATATTGGTCCAAAAAGAGATTGAGTCTTTAGTTGAAGGTGAGACCTTTTCTCGGGCAAATGTAGAAAAAGGTGTCAGAAGAAAAGGCCTCTGAGGTCCTGAAAGCTCATATGATGTCTTTCCATGTTGGTCCAATCAAAAGTATCATCTTTGACCAAAGGCGCCGTCTCTAGCCAAAGGGTAATGATAAGGTGCATTTGGGTTCCTCTCCTCTTGGTCTGGAACCTCCATGATCTTCTTGGAAGGTCCCATCATCTGGTGATCCGTGGATTTACCTGGTGAGACAAACAATGAAGCTCATACACAGACATATTGGCTGAGACTTTCATTGCAGAGGCCCGACATATTGCTTGATATAACTTTACAATTGTTATGTTTTTATTGTATTATTTTATTTATAATTATTTGTTATGTTTTATGGATATAATATGTTGGATGACTTTTAATTCCCATTTGAAAAGTTATAAAATGTTCTCTTATATGAGAAAAACCTGTATAGGAATTCTAATCTAACGCGTGATGCGTAATCCAAATGGCAGAATTACCGAAACGTAGCACTCCTGCTTAACTTGATGTATAGATGTGCTTTGTGAGATTCCATATTCTATACGATATAATAATACATTACGTCTGTTTTATGAGCCCTTAGCTATCTGTTGTATCCAGGGCATTATTCCCAAGTGGATTCCCATTATAGTAAGGAAGCTGAATGGAAATCGATCTTCTTGGCCAACCTGGTCCTTTAATAATCTTTTTTTCCAAGTAAACATTTTAAGGAGTCTAAAAAATCAGCGATTATCAAAAAGCAGGATAGTTTGGACCAAAACATGCTTAAACGAGACCGTTTTTATAAAGTTTCTTTAACTATTCGAGAAATACGACTATCTCCCCATACCGAATAACATTTTTTTTTAACTGTAAACCAAGTATTCTGCATTTATCATAAGAAGATATCAGCAAATCCTTTAGATCCCCAAAGGGAATAGTTATTCGTAGGTTACATGTCATCTTTGGACTTGATGAAATATATCATGTCCCTTGCCTTCATTTTTCATCATAAAAGAAAAAAAAGAAAAAAAAATGAGATAATGTTAATATACAATAGGATATTTTATCATTCTAATCTATTTTTCTAAATTGTTTAAATGTTGATATATATTTTTTATGTTTGTTGTAAAAATACAAAATATTGAAAATAAAATGCAACATTTGATAATTACATGGGGCTCTTAAATTTGATTGAAAATTTGACTTAAATTTGATTGAAAGAGAGGCAATTGTTTGTTTTTTTTTTTTGTTTTTTTTTCTCTTTTATGTGTAGGTTATTTTGTTTGTCTGGCCTGTGGATTAACAATTTGCATTATATTAAGACTTATGGTCTATACATTGTACGATTTGTTTCGTTTATGTTGATGATTTGTGTAACTATGTTTTTTTTCTTTATTATTTTTCAAATATAAAAGAAATAAAAAGTATGAAAAAAAAAAGAAAGAGAGGCAATTTCAAAAAAGGCAGATTAAAAAAAATAGTGGGTTTGTGTCGGAAAATAATCAGAAACACAGAAACACACAGAAAAAAAAGCAAATGGGATAAATAGTAAAGTATCGGTCAGGGATATGAAATCTCTGTTACAGCGGAATTTTGCTTTCGCATTGAAGTATTTCCAGTTCAGTTTATATAGAGCTTGGCTGCAGAGGACTCGGGGAGGCTAAGCGTGAAATTGTTGGCAAACCCACGGCTGTGAAAATGCAGGGATTTTTTTTATCAATAAAAGTGCGTAAATTGTAAACAGGTTTCTTTCATATAGGTTTTTATTCCCGTTGTAACGTACACAGCTCAGTCGTTTTTCCAGCTCAGAGATCGCCAACTAACAATGCGCTGAATGGTTCCCATGATCCTCTAAGCTTCATCATAAACGCGCATGATGAGCACACATAGGTTATAAAACTACGTTGATGGAACCTGAATTCCAAGTGCTGCCATCCACTTCACTCCATAGTATTTGAGTACTGACTCCACATATTGGAGCTGGAGCCAGAAACATTGGAGATAAGCCTTGGATTATTAAATATGGCAACATTTCACATTTTAGTATTTAATTTAGCTTTCAATGCACCAATTTATTCAGGCTTGGGATTTATAAAGTTTCATAGTTTTAAGGACCTGAAAAAAACGTATTGTTTATAGGCTGCCCTTTAAATTAGGGATGTGGCCTAAAATCAAGGTTAGATATTTTCAGCGTCCTTCTACCTTCTGTTTCCGCCAGTCTGCCCTCAGGTGGCTTAGCTTCTTCTCTCGTATCTTCTTGTTCTGTCTTCTTTCTTTTTTACTTTTTACTATTTTTCTTCTGTCTTCGTCTTCCTCTTGACCCGGTGTGTTCAGTCTTGACTCCCGGTGCACTTCTGCAAAAGGGTGGAGCTTCTGGGCAAACTCGCTCCCCTGATTGGAGGAACGAGGAGAGTACCCAAAGAAGCCCCAATATTGCATACAGGGGACAATACATTTAGGATCACAGAAACAAATCACTTATCCTAGAATATTTTTACGTTGTTATTTTTTCACGACTAATAACATGTAGGATGTTTTGCCAACTATCATTCGAGAGATTGAGGCAAGCGCATCCCTGGTGGTGTAACTCATCCAAAACAGTCCATCTTTCCAGGTTCAACATCAAGAAGTAGCCAACTTCTCCAAAAAATGTAATGATCTTGGAGGAAACCAAGAAGATCTCTGCCAGGCTTCTTCCAAATCTATGACTTGAATTCTATCCCCTTTGCAGGATTCAATGCCAACTTTTATCTTCTCGGTCAGATTAAACTCGTGTTAAAGGTTCTTGTGTCTCGGTTATTTCGTCATTGATCTTGATACGTTAAATATAACCTTAATTCCATTGTCTTCCATAAACGGAATATTCCCCAGGCTGTTGCAGAGGACATGGATATGGCTTCTCGCATTACACTCTGAAACCGGCTGGCCAATACTGTAACAATTTAGAACATTAACAGGAGTTGCCAAGACGATCAACACCAACAATTCCAACTAATAGTCAAAAATTCGATACAAAATCGGGGGAACAAAGTAACGTTTTACAATAAACATTTTAATAAGAACATCATAATCATTTTACTATTTCCATCAAAGCTGATTTATAATCTCCATTGAAGTCATGCCAAAAAAAAGTAAATTAATAAATAAATTAATAAAAAAAAATCCACAAAGTCTGTTGTAACTCTTCAGTAATGCTATTTTGGAGGCCGACCTTGTTTTTTTTTTTTTTAAATGAGGTCCCGTGAGTCTTCTTTGATGGAAAGCCAACGGGGCCAAGGTTTGGATGACACAACGATTGCTTTTCACCAGAATTTTGTAACAGTATGCAGTCCGCAAACCTTATTAATATGATTTTCCACTTCCTCAAATATAGTATAGACACATCGCAGTTGGCCTTGATGTTAATTTTGTCGAGTTGACGTACAAACATATTTTCCAGGATCGTAACAACAACGCCGGAAATTCAGATTAGTGTATATTCCAAAAATTGGTATTTTCGGAATAAAAAAGAAAATAATGACTAGGAAGACTTGCAAACAAAGATGAAGGGGAAATTCACATCGATTCTCTTTTATACCACGCTTTATTTGCAAAAATCTCTCAGGACTGAATATGACCCAGTTTCTCAAAATGCGAGATCTTTTCATTATCTGGGTATGACATATACTTATCATTAGAGTATGCTAATTAAAGGAAAAAAAGTGACACCTCATTGTAATGTTCCCTGGTGTTTCCAATAAGCGATTCTTCCTGATTTATATGTGGATATTTGATCTATATTCTACCCATGTGCATTGGATAGATTTGCGATGTGGCCGCTGTATCGTGACCTCACAAATCTAGAACCAGCCTGTATTTTTCACCATAGGATAGGAAAATGTGAATTACTCTCTCGGGGCGTCTGCAGAATTTGAAATGAAGATGGGAAGCATAAGTGCGCGATGGCCTGGACGGCCCGCACATAAAGCAAAGAGGGTACGGGGGTTCTACCATGTTTCTTTGGTCCATAAAAAGGACCAGCCTTGTCAAAGTACCCTCTAACTAAGCAAACCTCATTGGGTGTTTATTTATCATGAGCTGTGAAGTTATCTTGGGCACTTCCCTAGGCCTGGCCCTCGGCAACAACCCGGCCACCCAGCCTCAGGGCTCATTGTGTGGAGTCAGAATGTAATGTCACATCATGGCGCTCTTGTAGCTTATAGGTTGTGTCCGCTTGGCACAGCCCTCCATGGTGTTAATGGGCCAGTTGGGGAGATCATAGATGTCCCTTGAAAGCACCCTCTTGAGCAAAGGCACAACAGGGGGCTTGATCACCCGAGCAGGGGAACTGCAAGCCCCTGGACTGTGCCTCCCTAGGGGTAGCGTTAGCTAGCTTAGGCCAGGATGCTTTACTGATCATAAGGTGGGTTGATGCCTTTGGGTCCCTGGAGTTGGGCAATATCATTAATAACTGGGGAAGTTAGCTTTTCCACTGCCACCACTGTGACTGTCCCATCTAACAGGCTCGTACTGGCCATCTGCCCCACTGGGCAAATGTCCGGTAAGCCAAAGGCTGACACTCACCTGATCTGACACTCCACAGGCAGATCAGGGGCTGCAGTGTGCGTCCAGCATAAAAAAAGTAGTGTGCGGCTGGCAGCGGCAGCTGGCCTTAAAGTGCCAGAAGCGATCGCCAGTCTGGCCCTGATCTCTACAGATATACCCCGACGGAACCTTAGAAATCTACAAATTTTTTGGGCTGTCCATTTAATCCACGTCCTTTTTATTTAAAAATTAAATTTCCAAATACGTGGAAAAATCATCAAATTATCGCCGAGAAGCAATGTCCCGTTCTTAATTTAGAATCATTTTTATTTATAGCGCCATTTGATTTCTGCATCGCAATGCCTAAAATAAATATAGATTATTTTTTTTTCCTTTTGTACGTTCCCTAATTTAGATTGCATTTATGCGTCATCGATCTCGTTAAAAATAAAAAAAAAGGAAGGAAAAAAAACTTACGATCTATTTGGCAGATTGTAGTGGAGATTTCAGAGTCGGAAAAACCAGAGGCATTTTTTTTTTTTGGAAAACGCTATTCCTATACCATTTCATGCTCTTTAGTTTTACAATTTAAATGGTACTTATTTCTGAACTCGGTTTTTGTTAGGGCTTGAACAGAACCATTACATTCATGTAAATTATGGGCAGTGCAATAACTTTGACAAAATGATTACCCCATAATCGTCGCGGTAAGACACATGACGGAAAAGATTATACAAATTCCTCTCTCTGAACTGATACAATAGAATTGCTTCTTATCGGAACATTTACCTTACATTTCAGTGACCCAAAGGTGATGAGAGACTCTTGGCTGGAAATAAACACATTTCTAGTTCGTGGAATGTTTCCAAATGTAAATCGATGAAATCAATAAGAGATGATTTTATGTTCTGCACCCATTGAGTTGATTAAAGCTCCTTTAGATATTAAACCAGATTAGGGCCTTCTAGGGCCTTTTAGTTATTTTTAATGTCCTCCTAACTTATCCGCAGACCACTTCTTACCTCCATCTCCTTTCTGGTGGCCCAGCTTCTTCTCTCCTATCTTCTTGTTCTGTCTTCGTCTTCTGCTTGTCCCAATGTCTTCAGTCTTGACTCCCGGTGCACTTCCGCAAAAGGGTGGAGCTTCCAGGCACACTCGCTCCCCTGATTGGAGGAACGGGGGGAGTACCCAAAGAAGCCCCAATATTGCAGACATGGGACAATACGTTTAGGATCACACAAACAAAACACTTTTTCTAGAATATTTCCGGCATGCGCCGGGCGCACATTTAGAGGAACCTCTTTGTTATTGTGCACATGTGCCATTCACATACGTGGCAAGTGTGTCTGTTTCTGCAGGGCAGTCCTGATTGTCGGCACTGTCCTGCTTAGCGGACCCCATGTGGATCATGGGCCTGTAAAAATGGCCTCCATTACAGCTCCCACATGGCCCCATCGCCAGTTGGGCGCCATGAGAGGACTCTTAGTATATAGTGGGTATAGTAGGTGACCACACCTCTGGCCTCACCCACTTTTGCCTCTGATCCTGCCCACTTTGACCTCTGGCCCCACCCTCCCCACCTCTAGTCTATTGAGACACCTGAAATCTTGTAGGGTACGCGTGCGTATCCAGGATGCCTGTGAGGGGCAAACTTATATCAAGGAGAAAAGTAGGTTTTTGTTAATGTACTTAAACCTTACTCTTGAACCTTTCGTTAGATATACGTTAGGTTACCGATATAAATATATATTTATGTACATTTCTCTTTCTCAGCTAATTGGCCTTATTGTCTTTGTAAGACGTCCATCAATCTGATGCTAAGAGTAACCTTTCCGCTCCTGCAATACAAACCCTGTCGTGTTAATCTTCGTTGCCGTAGGTTTTCGCTCCGCGACTTGCATATCTTTCATGATATTTTATTGAGCAGAATCCAATCGATCAGTGAGGGTTTCCACATTAGTTCAGGCAAATGTGACATTTCGCTGGGCTAAGAAATGATCTAATGATATGTAGGTGCTATTTAGAGATGATTACTTCTCATCCATGGCTGTACCAGTCAAGGCAAATTATTATAAGTGATGATTAATTACATGAAAGAGCAAGCGAGTATTGGTTTTTAGCACGGACGATGCTTACAAAGAATAGCCAAACTTTTACGTGCCAGCTGCTGCTGTAATAACATTTCGTGGTTTATCTTTTATACAAGCATGATTTGGCCAAGGATGATGGGAGGTGTACTCCCACAATAGATGAAAATGGCTTTTTTTTAGAGGTTTCATAGAATAATTCATCATTTATAAGGAGTCAGGTATACTTTCATTACTCGAGAGGCAATTGCCATAGGAACTGACCCAAGGGAGCGCCCCCTCTGCGATCTCATCCTTATGACGCAGCGCTATGCTATGATGTCATATCCCAGTGCCCTATGCCTTAAAGGCACATAGCGCCATACCTGGGAACTTTTGGGCTATGGCTACCCGGAGCCTAACCTTGTGGGACACAAGGTGGGCGGTCCCTATGATGTCGGTGGGAGGTCCCCCTGATGTCGGTGGGTGTTCTCGGTGATGTTGCGGGCGTTCCCACTGATATTGCTGGACACACCCCTATTTAAGGGGGAAATGGGTAGGGAGTGGGCCGTGTCAGGACCCCCCGACCTGGAGATCCGGAGAAGCAACACTTCTCCCAGAGACTCCAGGTGAAACCCGGAGAGTTCTTGCCAAGGCAAAGATGTTGTCTTATATCCAAGGAGTATGGTCAGTTGGTTTTACTGATCACTCAACATCTTAGTGAATAGAACCCTGAGGGTTTAGCATGGTGGCAGAGAGAGGATATATCAGAATATAGATAACACAGTTTCCAGCAAGATATAATGAAAATGATTGCAATTAAAATGTAAAAGATGCACCAAATTATAGTATATAAACTTTTTTTTTTCTATTTTAAAGGTAAATTACAATCTTGAAATATAGACGCATTGGCGGATGATGACTCCAGCTGGGAAAAGTAATTTGCCTCTCAGTTTTCATCCCGTCTGTCACGTAGCAAAATTATACATCTAATAATACGCATCGGATTCTTTGCAGCTTGTTCATTGTATGCCGTGGAAAATACATTTTATTGTAAACAGCTTTAACCATGAAAGGGCTAGCAAAAATAGTTGATGTTATACAAGGGGTTAATGAGGGAAGCCTAGATATCACACGCAGGTCATTTAAACACCGTTTGGTGTTAATAACTAGATACGGGTGAGAATATCTGGGGTTTTTAATTAAAATTTCAAATTTCCACTGAAAAAAATGATAGGAAAAAAAAAGAGCAATGGAATGCTAAACAAAACTAAATATTTTTAACACTGAAATTTGCTGTAACTATTTTTTTTTTCCTTATAACCACTACCCCGGCTTTAAAAGTCAGCAGTTGGCACACAGCTCCGTCCTCTTGGCTTATTAAACATAATAAGAACCAAAGCCAAACTTTCGCTTGAGGTTGGACAAAGGTTGCGTTGGGTTTAAAAAAAAAAAAAACACGAGTTATAGAGATTATGCAAGCGCATTTTCAAAAAAATTTTAAAAAAAATTGGCAAATTCTAATCTTTTGTCAATAATCCTCGTTTACAATGGTCAAGGTCTTTGGGTTTGTCTGCTGGATTGTTTACTTGGATTCATCCATGGCTGTGATGTTCTGAAGGTGATCTGGATTAGTTTGATATGCAGTAAAATTCATTAAAACCCTCTGCTTCGGCTCCTACATTTACACTTCAAAGATTTATATGGGTTTTTGAAAAAAAAAATGCGGATTTGGAAACATTTTCTAAGCAAAATCCAAAAGCAATCAATGAGAAGAATTTCTAAAGCGAGGTATGGATTCTTATAATGTATTAAATAACACAGATATGGAAATAAATGCCCTGATATAATAAAAAGTATCAGAAATCAATATTTCTAACATTTATAATTAGAATGTATAATAGTGGGATAAAGAAATTGTGTCTTTAGTTTCTACTTGAATGTTTCCATATCTGATGGAGATTATTCCCCGAGATTCTGTTATTTTTTCTGATATAAATAGGGTTGGGGTAGGGTTAGTGTTTTGGTGACTCTAAAGCTAGTGTGTCAGTGTGTATGATACTGTATGGTGTTAGCGTGTGTTAGTATATGGTGTCAGTCTGTGTTAGACACCATACGGTGTTAGCGTGTGTGTATGTTAGGAAATGGTTTTAGCGTGTGTCTGTATGTATGAGTGACAGCATATGGTGTTTCAGGGATGAGTTTAGGATTATTGGCACCTGGGAGAGGGTTACAGAGGGGGAAGAGGGAGAGTGTATGTATGTAAAAGTGAATGGTGTTAGAGGGAATAACCTCTTCCAGGACTGGCCCTACCATATCGGGGAACTAAGGTCACCATCTGGGGGGAGAATAGACCCCTAGCTATTTCTGTAGGCTGCTCATGATACAAGTTGCCCTTTATTTGGGCTTTAGCCTAAGATCTTTTTGGAACCCTGCAAAGCCCCCGGGCGGAATAGTTGGCTATGATGTATAAGACTTGTTCTATGATGCTACCCCGTGTCTATGTGGTTGCGTATGGTAAAAGATCCCATTAATATTCCCCATCCAAAAAATTGAATTTTCGACCTTCCGTTATCTCTTTTGCTGTCTACAAAAAACAAAACTAAACTTTATGTACGAAAACATTTATCCAACTATTCAGTGTTTTAGTATTTATCTAGAACATTAAGACCTTTCTACATTCTACAATCCAATCGCTACACTCGATTTCTCCCAAACAGTAAAACTTTCTCCTCTCTTCCTAACCACAGTGAACGCGGGCTTCGGATAAACTACATTATTTTGTTTAATAACAACTGAATATTGAGCTTTTCTGCAATTCATGTTTTTTTCCCCTATTCTTATCTAACTTTCAGAAAATTGCATTTCTGGTAACTTATTTACGGACAACATTTTAATTATTGAACTATAACCCGCTGCATTGTTTGTAAGCGCCGTGTCTGAAGAGTTTTTTTTCCCAGACACGCCAACAATAGCATCGCAATATTAAGAAGCACAGAACAGAGACCGCATGCATTATTTATTTCTCGACTGGTTTAAAAAGTGTTACTTTATCTTTTATGTAGTCAAACAGCGGGTACAGCGACGTGGAGACACAGAAAAAATTTTGTGAAGCGGGGTGTACGATATATTTTGCTCTTGTGAATTTTCTGATAAAAAAAACATTTATTATAATTAATTGAAATATATCGACGGCGATAGGATTATTGAATTCAGTGAGTCATGGCTGGAACTGATGAAATAAGCTGAAACCCTCTAAAAAAATAATATAAAAAAAATATATATATATATATATAATGGCACTAAAAGTACATTTCTTGTAATTTTTTTGTTTTTATTTTTTTCCTAATTTATATATTTTTAATTGTAGAAGAGATTCTATAATTTCAAACATAGTATAAAAAAAGAGGAATAAAAAAAGAAAAAATATATATTGATTGCGTAACTTCAGGGACATTGTAAACTTAAAAAAACATTGTAAAAAAAATGATAAACAAGAAATTGGACAAGCTCCATTTTTTTTTTTACAAATTATATACAATATTTAATAAGCTCGATACTGTTAACTACCCCTTTAAATGTAAAGAGAAAACAGTAATAGATTGAAGACTTGGTAAATTCAACTCAGATTATAATTTTTTTTGTATATTAGCTCCTTCTATATTATATTATGCACAGTCAAAGAGTTGCATTTTTAGACTGTACCCAAAGGTCCTGTTTTTAACCTAAAATAGTATCTCTGACATTATAATGAAGTGTAGATTTGGTTCCGCAAACGCTCGAGATCCTATTTGGAAAATTAGGAGTGTTTTTGTTTTTTTAATAAAGGGTTTGAATTCACTTAATCCAAATCAAGTGGCCTCTCCGTTGAGAATGATCAAATTATTTTTTTTACTGAAACACAACTAATTCAAGTATTCCTATTTCGTGAACAAAGGAAGACCCATTAAGATTCTTTTCAGTTGTCGGCGTAGAGAGCGGAGACAATTATACCTGGCATTAAAAAATATTCAATGCTTGCTCTAAAACTGAACCCGTAATTAATGTGCTCCCATATGGTGTACAAGTGTTTTTTTTTTCTCTTTTTATTACAATTTTTGGGCTAAGAGGAGTATGGCAGCTCCTGTATAGGCAGTAATACACAGCCTGAAAGGTCCCACTAAAATAAATAAAATTAAGAAAATTCCTGGAAATTACAAAAATATCAGTGGAAATATTCCTCCATCAACCCTCAAAGCCTGAAGCCTGCAAAATACGAGAGGCCAAAATTATTACGACGACAGACATGGTGGTCTTTGGAGTGTTGGGGGGTCATGAGCTTTTCAGTGGCTCGGTGCCATTGGTAATGGAAACTCTTTGGGTAGACCAAGTAATGTTGGTGTTGACCAATTGTTTCTCATGGAAGGTTTGCCCCAGGGCTCCCATTAGTAAAGGTGTGAAGGCTGCTCTTATGTAGGAGTGAGCGGGGCTCCTGCCCCAGGCCCCCTCTTAATAGGGGCCCCTTGTGCGGCTTCCTAACACCCTATAACGCTTGTGGTCTCTACATCCTTGAGTTAAGAAGGTTGCTTGCAGCACCTGTAAGTCCTTCTTGTCCCGGACCCCCATAAACCCTGACAACAGCCCTGAAAGTGGCCCCATAGACGGTCACCCCCCCCCCCCCGGGGTTACTCTGAGTGTTAGCAGAAGCTGCTTTTATCTATGTGTTGCAAACTCCACCGGAGCCAGAGCTGTGCTTAATAAATAAAAGAACTCATAAATTTAGTAAATCGCACACATTATGCTTTTTTATTTTTCCATTAGCAAACGGAGTAAACCAATTGAAGACGTTCATTATTATTTTATTTCTTAATCAGTAGCCGTTAAAAACAGCACTAAAATCTTCATTACTCTGTTATGTTATGTTTAATACTCAAAATAATTAACGCGTTTCGATGTGCATTTACTGTCAGCTCGGAGGAACGGCAAAGCTGTGCGGGGCAAGCAAAGGGTTTATCCTACGAGAACTCCGACGACGCGATGTATCTGCGAACACCCACAAGATGAGAGCAGATCCCGGCGACGTAATTGGATAGATGGGTGTATATATATATATATAATAATAATATAATATAATCATAGAGCCGGTACTAAAACAATTGTTCACACATAAGACGTGCTAATGGGATTTCCAAGATAATGGTTTCCTGAAAGAAACAATTTACCTTAATGCACTTAAAGTGATCATTTTGCTTTATAAATAGCTGTTAACCTGTAACTCTATATTAAACAGAATTGCACCAATACGTTGTTTCTGTCCTAGGCGTCTCATATAAATTGTTGGTTATAAACTGGTTATTTTTTTTTCTCAAAAACAAATAAACATAAAATCCAGAAAATACACACCGTGGGGGATAGTTGAGTAGAAACTTATAAAAACATCACTCACCCCCCCTCGCTTCTGTCATGCGCCTCCGAGGCGCCATCGGGAGCCCCCTTAAGTGCTTTTACTTGTCTCGCCTATGATAGACTATTGATACGATGAATTATTAGATCACTTGCCTTGCATGCGCAGAGAAACATCTCCTTGGATTGGATATATATAGTCAAGAATGATACCCAGGCAAGCATTTGGCCCCGGCCTCCCTAATCTATAGCCAGGGAACTCATAGCCTGCAACATAGATCTGGGCCCTTGTGAGCTTTGTGGCCCAGATGACCCCTTTAAGGGGATTGCAGCCTCGTGGCCAAACATTGGGGTCCGGTGACCCCATTGCGAGCATGGGGCAGGGCAGTAGCTGGAGCATGGGGTGAGACAAGGCCCTTAGGTTTGCCCTGAACCAATCCCAAATTCGGGTTAATTATCTATGCCTTGTAGGAAACGAATGCCATAAAATATCTGATCTCCATAACGACTAGGATTTGTCCCGCATTTATACCAGTTATAAAGTTTGACTACTCTTTTTTTTGTCTTCCTTTAAAATAATTTTGGCCGCATATATTATGGGAATAGCTTGGAATCGGCGGCATTATTTTGTGTTTTAGTAAGTCGTTCGTTCTTCTAGGCAGGAGAGCAGCCGACCAAATAGCTGCCACAGCATTATAAAACACTCATTTTTATATTCAATTTAATAGAATCTGATGTCCCTCGTACTTCTCCGAACATTCCATTACCTATATCATGACCCAGTGTTATCTGGAATTATTCATGGCTTTTCAACAATATCGCTTATCTCTTCCTTCCCAAAGAATGCAAAGAAGTAGAACATTTTATAGTTAAGAATCACAGATAAATCTTATTTACAGATTTAGGGAATGTGCGGCTGCTGGTAATTATGGAATTCGTTTCACTTTTGTCTCACCAAAGACTTCCAGCATGGGTGGCAGGGCCAGTAAAGCCGATGAAAGCTCCTTCTTGTGTTGGTAAGAGAGTGCCTATAAGAGATAGGGTCTACAGTCGGCCCTGTGCCAAACTATTGCCCCCCCCCCAGCTGCCTTGTGCCCCACACCTTTGCGCGTCTTCCTCTGGACACAAAAAATGGGATAATTGAACTAAAAAAGTTTATTTTTACATAATTAATTAGGATGTTAAACAGTTTCTCATTAAAAATGTCAAACCCACCCTGGTATGGAAATATTTATTATTATGATTCATACATTTTTTAAATACTGAAAATGTAACATTTTTTTTTCATGTTATATGCATTATTTGTTAAATATGTTATTCACCAAGGGGAACACTAATCAGAACCCCCCCCACCCTAATATGACTTGCTCTTGAGAGTCTTGAAACTCTTTTTGCTCGAATGAAGATGGATTCTAATGGGATGCCGTGTTCCGACTCTAAAGACAGCACATTTTCCAGCAGACAATAAAAAAAAGAGAAAAGAACCTTTTGAGAAGAGAAGAGAGAATAGAGAAGTTGAATCAGATCTTGGCTGCTCGTTTCGGTAAATGCATGATGATCGCACTAATGAGAGCAGAGGAACGTTAGGTCTTGGGAGGTTGCGGATAATGCTTCAGAGACCTGTTGAGTGAGTTAATAAAAGTCTTTCCTTACGGAGATTTTCGTCTACAGTGTTCACATTTTTGTAAAAAATATATCCTTTACCGTCGATGTCCTTACCCAGTTTTTATTTAGCTTTTCTCTTGGGAATTATGTCGAGTCAACCCCACTAATTTATTTCACAAAGTCCCTATCGAGCCTTAAAAAAAGTCAATTGAAACAAGCGTGATGTAAAGAGAGTGAGCGTGTTTGGGTTCTTCCAATGGAAGCACCCCAACTTCTTGTCATTGTTGTAATAAACAGGCTATGAGAAGATTCACCAGGGTAGTATCAAGAGCTTGGGGGAAGCTGTAGATTTGCCCTTGTGGGAATTGCCATAGAAACCTTATGATTTCCTCCAAGAAACTCAGATTTATGAGAAAGTAATGATTCTACTTAGCTCCTGAAACATCCCGTGGGTGGTAATGCAGACATTGTGTCATAAGACACAAATTACCTTTTAGCCAGAAAAACAGGTCAGACGAAGCCATGGAGGATTATCATGCCAGGGAACTGTATCTTTTAAATGTGACGGACTCTTTGGACATGAGGCACAAACCACACAAATACCTCTGTACGATAACACTATTTGTGTAACCACAAGAAGAGAATGTCCTAAGACTTTGTTGTTGTGTCAACCCAACTGGACAGTGTTTTCTCACATCGATAGAACTGAGGGCTCGGAACTCATCACTGAACATTTCAGTCTTCTCTAAAAGTTTATTCTCATGAAGAATGACCGATTCGCGTTTCCGAGCGTCATCTCTGAAGTCAATAAGAAAGAATAAAGATTCATTCATGGACGAGAAGAAATGTCTTCTGACTCTCCAACACACCTGTGATAACCTGCTAATCATAAAGATGCCCAATGGAATTTGTGAAAGATATTTAATTGGATAACATCATGCAACGATCCAAAAATACCATAAATGGCCTGAAATGGCATCAATTCAGAAGAAAGAGAAAACGGGTGGATTAATATGTATGTATCCTCATAGTAGTAGGTACAAATACCACCACCGTATCCAGGGAGAGAGTGGACGTCTGTCCTGGAAGCTTCATCAGAGCAGCATCTAAGGATAGGATGCCCTGATTTTCAGTAGGTTCGCACCAGATTGGCTGCTTTTTCCTTTAGAAACAGCCTGGTTTGAAGTTGAAGGACACCAGTGTCTTTCCATCGCTACTCAGCTACAACTCACCATATGGGATCTCAATGAGTGATTCAGAAGTGAAGGCTGATCAACTCCCAAAATTGGGATTCCTTGAGCTATTTGATTTAGACAAACCTTAGAATATCACCCATGGGAAAAGGAGATAATTTTTTTTTAGATAAGGATCATGGTCTGTTTTTTTTCTTCTTTAAATTATTAGGTAAACTGTCCCAAAAATGAATGTGATTGGATAGAAGGGGTCCATTTTTTAGACAGACTCTGTGTGAAGAGTCTCAAAAAAAAGACAACAGAACTCAAGTTTCGTAGCAGGAACTGTATCTTTAGAGATCTCCTGCAGTGATATTTAGCACCTCAATGACCTCTACGGTTTGGAAGATCTATACAAGACAAAATCTCAAAGGGTTCCGAGCTGCGACTTCTTTTCTCATTATGAAGAGTGGATGAATCACAGAATAAGAGAGCTCTTGCAAATCACATTTATCATGGCTTGGCTAGGATGCTATTATATCATTGTGACATTTCCAATGTGTTCATCCAAATCTCCCTGGTGTCTGCGTATCAGCAAAAAAATGGGTTTGAATTTAACATATTTATATTGTTTTCTTTTTTAAATCAGTCCTATATTTTACATGATATAATGTTTTCAGACAGCTGAATATCAGCCATTTGAGTTCTTGCTGTTATCTGAACCCAATCTACTAGACAAGCCCCCCGACTCCTTATCATACTGCCTGTGGGGAACCATAGAATGGCTCAGTCTTAATCACCCAGTCGGACTCTCTGACTAATGAAAGTCTATGGAGGAACGGACTTCATTTTCACTGGTGTCCCTAAATATTTATTTTAACATCGGTAATTTCATATTTGTTCGATGTTTATATAAATCACAAACTCGGGCTCAGTACCCAACAAAAGGTCATGGGGAAAGCCATCAACAACCAACAGCCATTGTATATAACAATATATTATCCCAAAAGGCAGTCACATGTTTAAAAAAAAAACATTTTTACCCAGAAGACCATCTTAAATGTTGTTTTTTTCTTATATTTAATCTAATATGCCATTCAAAAAGACATCTCATGTTATTACAACCACCAGTCCAGCTAATAGCATGATATGAGCATAATAGGAGACTCACCACGTCTGACAAGGTAACGTAGCATGGAAAATAACGATAATTATCATTAGCAGGGAAAGATATGGACACAATTTAATGATGTTCTTTGGGAAATGTAAAAATAGCTAATTAATCAAACACTGGAAAATTCTGTTAGAATATTTTTTTCCATGGTTCCCTGTGTCTTCAGCAAATGTATGATTCCCCCCCCCACCCTGGCCATTATAAATAGCAAAAGCGTGATGGCTACAGATGAGATACCTTGGCTTTTAAGAAGAATTTGTCCTACAGACAGAAAGCTTCATGTCAGCATTTGGCTGTCAGGAAGGGATGACTGACTGATAGATGACAAGCTAATGGCATAAACTCGTTTGCAATATTGTGTCTTTGAATATGTCAACTAATGAAAGTACCTGCTACTTAGTAAGGATGTCCACAGTCTGGATCAACCGTCTCACAAGGTCACAGCAGAAAGAGTGAAGTCATTAAAAAGTATTACATGGTTGGCTGCGGAGCCCGAAGACTAGGCCTTCTTGCAGGAAATGTGTTTATTCAACTGGTTTTATCACCAGAAACCCAAAGCAGTAGAGTATTTCATTGGTCCAGATTGGACCATGACTATTTGTCGAACGTTCTCAGGAGTGGGTCCATGTCTAACGGTTGAAAAAACAGGAACTCATTCAGAAACTGTTGAGGTTAACCATCAACAGATCTTTTAAGAAACCATAAGGGTCAATGAAGACCCAGATATCAACCTACACATGGTCTTCCTCTCTTTTTTGGAATGGTACGACAAGTTTGCTTTAGGTCTTCGGGGGACGCAATGCTTGGGGTGGATCCCTCATTCAAAGTTTGTAGCCCCCCCTTCTCAGATCACTAATATCACTTACTTCCCTGCTTTTTCCATTTCCAAAAATAAATATTTGAATTCCAACTTCTGACATCATGAAGCTACATCAACGTCCTCTGCTGGAAACCAAAATGGCTGACCTTTGCATACTTGGTTCATATATAAAATCAGCAGAGATATACGGGCCGGGGATAGACTGCTTATTTTAGAGAATTATAAACACTCTAATATTTAACATAGTTTTGATGTTATTTTTTTAACAACATTCTAATGGAATGCTCTGATTATTTATTTATTTACGGGCTTCTAAAGGCATAAAAAGAATAGGAGAAGATGGCCTTTTCATCTTTTTTTTCTCGTCGTTCTGTATTAAGCTCTTCAAAGTTTGCATTCATCATTGATTGATGACAGCAGAAAGTTAATCTTTTTCATCTTCGGTAAATGTCCACAATCCATCACAGATTATAATATATTACGCAATGAATATCCTAGAAACTGCGGGTATCTGTAATAAATCACGTAGACCCCTCACGCGAAAGAAAAAACGGGCTATGGGTTTGACAACTTTAAATTCGGCAATAATGAAAAAAAACAAGACGGGTTTACGTTTGAAACCGCGCATGCATTTCACAAACATTATGTAAATGTTCTAATTACGGTTTTATTCAGAGGAAAGGCAGTGGCCGAGAACAATGCTTCTACTGAAATCAAAAAAAGAAATATTTCTGCTTATTAAAAGCAGTTCATCAACATTGTTTATAATGATTTTTGTTACTTCCCGCAGTTTTTTCCGATTTTCCTCGCATAACAAAAAAAATTTATTTTGGATAAAAGTAACAAACTCATTTTCACATCAGATTGGATAATGACAGGTATCCCCCCCCCCCAAGAAAGTACTAAGTACTAAAACAAATTACATTGAAATTTATGATCGTTCTTTAAATGAGTGCCGAATACTGTTATACCGCTGAGTAATAAATATTAAATATATAAATATAAGACTTGCAGGACACGCAACGGACTTTTCTTATATATCGCTTAAGAAAAAAAAAATTGCTTCTTCTAATTAAGATGAGATACTTTTTTCCAAGCTGCAAGTCATTGTGAGAATGTTGGTATCTTTAGAGGGTCCAAGGATCTGCTCAAACCCTGTTTTGTGTCCATAAGGGTTGCACCTTATTTCACGGGGTCGGTCTTAGGGTCAAGCAGATGCCTGGGGTGTCTGGACCTTGGGTGGCATCTCATAACGTTCACCCAATGTGTAGAAGTAGGTCTGGTCTCCAACCGGTGGATCGACGGAAGCCTTCACGAAGCACAAGAGATACATGCTTACATTAACGTTCACAAAAAGACATGGCGTGTTCACGTGTGGGGGTACTCTTGCCTGGGGCGCTACGTGGTTGAGGACCGGCCCTGAGAGTACTTACCCCGTAGCTCACAAAGATTCAGCTACATTTTGCCCAAGATGAACACAACTGGATCCACCAGTTGGGGTTGTGTTGGAGTCCAAGCATGCGCACAAAATAATATAGATACATTGATTCTATATTGATGTGGAACTTGGTGACTAGCATTTAACCCATTCCTGCCTGCTCTGTCTGTTTTGGGTACTAATAATCCTCATGTAAACATATTTTATACAGTCTACTATCAGATCCTTGGAGCTTCACCAGGTAGTTACTATTTACATTAAAACACCAAGCTCTATTGAGTCTACTCGGTTGTCTGTGAATACATTGAATGGTGACATTTTTCTGCTGATTTTAAATAAAATACTAATTTCCTACAATTCTCAGAATGACTGAGAATGAACTAAAAAAATCCATTTGTATTGAGAAGATCATATATATGGCCACAGAACGCAGCGATAAACACCCTACCGATTGTAGCGCAGTATGTAGGTTCAAATAAATTAATCCCAGCCACATGGAATTCCTTTTTTTGATAAATGACTCCTTTTTTTTACCATAGATGAGTAAACACAATAGTTTTTAAGAGAGCAGAGAGTACCGCTGTTTCATCGTATAAAAAAAAATACACATACACAACAGGATTGATTGTAATGAAGCAAATAGCGAGACGTCCTTCATGTAGCAAGATCGTGATTTTAAATTAACCCCTTAATGACAAAGCCCGTACATGTACGGGCTCAAAATGCATTGCTTTCAATGGGTTTAGGGACCGCCCATTGTCCTTAAGGGGTTAAAAAAAAGGCTACGCGGCGTCTTCAATACAAAAAA
This sequence comes from Spea bombifrons, assembly GCF_027358695.1. NCBI lineage: Eukaryota > Metazoa > Chordata > Amphibia > Anura > Pelobatidae > Spea > Spea bombifrons. Next base: position 2,475,661 of record NC_071092.1, on the reverse strand, counting down.
TATACATCATACAAAGAGTATCTAAATGCTCCAAATGCGACATCTAAGATTATATAGAGTATCGCGTCAATAGTCCAAATCAAATGCTTTCTGCCCTTATTTATAAGAAAGGAGGCATTTCTAAAGAAAAAAAAAAGTGCATTAATAAACCTGTCTGAATCGAACAACAGGACAAAAGATGGCTATTAGCAATTTATTCCTTTATAGAAGATTTGTTGAGCTAATCGTTAGTACAAAGTGATCATAACATCTGCTCTCCGAGAATCCCTGAAGGATATCATTAGAAGCCGACACTTTTTTTTTTTTTTTAACGAAATCAAAGAAAACATTTGATGCACAAAAAACAAGCGCCAGTGAGTAAGAAAGGAGAAAAATCACATTTTTTTTTTGTTTCTGGTTTCTTTCCATCTTCTGATCTATAAAGATTCCCCAAAAGGCCACTTATGGCCTGCATCCTGGACAACTATTGATGGAAACTCTGCTTAATGTTAATATTTTCTTTAATAGTTCTGGGTCAAAGTGACATCAACGTCTTAGTGTTGGTTGTTCGATGACTCAGTTTTTCTTAACCCTTGATATTTGTACTTTAGACCAGTGGAGTATCCTAGCCTAGAGAGTTCTGAGGTGGCAGCAGCCCCTCTTCCACCAAACTGGGGGCAGATCACTACTCAATGGACTGGTTACAAGAGGGGTTTCCTCACTTGGCCCATTTCCATTATGGAGGACTGCGCCCGGCCAGTAGACCCTCCATAGCCTTCTGTACCTGGCACCGCACTTCCTTATTATGATGTCATATTCCAGCGCTCAAGGTTGGCGGATTTGGCTGGGGGCGGTTGGGTCATGTCCAGGGCAGCATCAAAGATAAACCTCACACTGCCATAGACAACCTCTTGTCTAACACTTGGGGGTCAAGTCAAGAAGCACATGACATCAAAACCCATATATTCGTTATGTATAGAAAAACACGTATGATGGGTGCCCAGTGTAACCATTTTTATTTTTATCTAGGTATATTTTCAGATTTACGCCTGATTTTATTATTTTCATGCTTTATCGTGGATACATTTTGTAGAACATTCTGAGAACTTGCTACAACCTCTTACAATAAAAGAACGTTGTCCTTACCATAAGAAGGAGCAAACAAACAGAATCACGCTACGGACTCAAGAGAGATTTCACGATTATTGAAGGTTGATCATTTTCCGTTTGTTACCTGGAAACGATCTTATTCAGGCCAACCGCGTTCCTAATGAACAGCGCTTTCTCCGATCCAGACGAGAGAAGGGTACTTAAAATAAATAAATGAACGCGAGCAGAAAGCGGTAATATGGAGTAGGTGGACGTACTGTCACCTGTTGTTAACATAATTACTTGATATATTTCTTCTGTTATCCAAATGATATTGTTCCAGGTCTTCATAATTACATTTTAATTAGTGCGGCATCTAGCCTTTTAGTCAAAATATTTCACCGCTATACAGAGTATAATCAATTTTATTTTTTTTGCTTAATTAGTGGGCATCTTGATCCAAAAGACAAGTAATTAAATAGGAATAGTGTTTTCCGGTGGTAACGGACGTTCGAACGCGTTGTGACTGTGACACGGAATGCTGATCTTATTACAAAGGTCAGGTGTTTGAATACTATTTTAAAAAAAGATTGATTTCATTTTTATGACATCATTCTATTTGAAATTGTCGTTTATTTTTTCCGTAGCCACTCCTCATAGCCGTTCGAGACAGAAATTAGGAACGCTCGGCTTATGGCCCGGATACTTTGTATCCTTAGCATCTCATGAGCTTCCAGGGAAGCTACTATATAACCCCAAAAAATAAACAAACGTGTAAATAGTTTAATTCTTTAGTTTTCTTTTCTTTAGGTTTTAATCTGCATTTATTCAGGAAAAACATAATATATTATAGATCTGCTATTTGTTAAACGTAATACTTTGGTTGAAGATGAGAATATTTTTTGTCTTATTCTAATAAAAATGAGAAATACCTTTTGCTTCTACAAGATTGAGGACACTTTATGATAAGAATTATATTTTGTTGGTCTCCTGCCCACAGATATGACTTTAAACAACATTTCCTCTTCCCGGAATCGTCTAATTAATGATTTCTGTGGACACCACGCGAACAGAGCGAGGCTGACTCGGATCTTACTCATCAAACTTACGTTCTTGGAATAGATTAAGATCTGGATTCCGGAGGACATAAAAATCCTTTCTGATATATGTGTCTTCTAGGTGAATGGAAACACGAAACTCAAACTCCAGTCGGTCCTCTTCTTTCTCCCTAAAGGATTTTTTTGGGGGGCTGTGTTACAAGAATGATAAAACATTCACCAAAATGAAGACCAAATCATTGCAAAATCCACTAGAATGTAGAAGCTATGAAGGAGACATGACCTAAATCCACGAAGCACACGTCTCAGAAGAAGACATCTCCCTAATACAGATGAACAAGTTCTTTACGGGGATAAACAATGTATCTGAGAGAACAAATACTTTCAAAAATTCCAGTGTTCAATATTCGAAGTTCTGGTCTGTTCCCCGGATAAGCAGAAGACTCAAGACTTTAGCCTTGAAGACTTAATCTGGCCAGTGGAGTCAGGGTTGGCTTGTGGTGGGCTACAGCCCAGACTCTTTGCCCGATCGGCCTTATCAAGGTTGGAAGAGAGCAAAGAATAGTTCAAACTTCTCATCTATTATCTTGGTCCTCATAGCCATCACTATGGACGCTTAAAATTATGTTGTGCCGTGTCCTAGTCTGTCACCGGGAGGCTCATCCACCTCCACCTCCATTATTAATAATAAACTATATCATTATATTACGCTAGAATTATAATACCCCAATGACCCAACAGTAGCTCAAATAGAGTGACTTCAGCTTCTCCGTGCCCCTGTGCAAGGGGTTAAATAAATGACCCTTTCACCTATCACAGGGTTTATTCCAATTTTTGGCTCCCAATTTACAAGATGTCTTTCATATATCTCATCGAACCACAGAGCGTTAAATTGGCGTGGATAGAAAATTATTAAATTGCAGGGAAAAAAGCCGAGGGGGCCATAAATTTCTTTAATGCACTGACATCTTCAGCTCCATAAACATGGCTTCTTCGTTATAAATATCGCACACCTAATCATAAATAAGCAGCTGTTTTGCTTAGTCGGTATTTACGGCAGCTCTCTCTCCGTGGCGGCCCCGCTCCGTGCTGTAATAGAGAGGATTCTGCCAATGATGTTGATGAAGTGTGGAATTTTTTGCGTGGTGCCCCGTATGGCTGCTCGCCTTTTGGTGTCCATCATTTAATTTGCTGCCTAATTCATTCGCACCATTAACTGGAGGCGCAAAGTGTAACGCCTGAAATACAACCAAACCCCGCTATTTGTCTTCTATGGGAATTCCGATACATTAATGGAAGATATTTGGCATATTCCACTCTGAAGGGGGTTATATTACTGTATACAGCGCTGGGGGTTATATTACTGTATACAGTGCTGGGGGTTATATTACTGTATACAGCGCTGGGGGTTATATTACTGTATACAGCGCTGGGGGTTATATTACTGTATACAGTGCTGGGGGTTATATTACTGTATACAGCGCTGGGGGTTATATTACTGTATACAGCGCTGGGGGTTATATTACTGTATACAGCGCTGGGGGTTATATCACTGTATACAGCGCTGGGGGGTTATTACTGTATACAGTGCTGGGGGGTTATATTACTGTATACAGCGCTGGGGTTATATTACTGTATACAGCACTGGGGGTTATATTACTGTATACAGCGCTGGGGGTTATATTACTGTATACAGCGCTGGGGGGTTTTATTACTGTATACAGCGCTGGGGGTTATATTACTGTATACAGTGCTGGGGGGTTATATTACTGTATACAGCACTGGGGGTTATATTACTGTATACAGCACTGGGGGTTATATTACTGTATACAGCGCTGGGGGTTATATTATTGTATACAGCGCTGGGGGGATATATTACTGTATACAGCGCTGGGGGTTATATTACTGTATACAGCACTGGGGGGTTGTATTACTGTATACAGCGCTGGGGGTTATATTACTGTATACAGCGCTGGGGGTTATATTACTGTATACAGTGCTGGGGGTTATATTACTGTATACAGCGCTGGGGGTTATATTACTGTATACAGAGCTGGGGGTTATATTACTGTATACAGCGCTGGGGGTTATATTACTGTATACAGAGCTGGGGGTTATATTACTGTATACAGTGCTGGGGGTTATATTACTGTATACAGTGCTGGGGGTTATTACTGTATACAGTGCTGGGGGTTATTACTGTATTGCTTTTCAATCAAAACCTCCAATTTAAGGTGTGATTAGGTGAAAGATCAGAAAATGTACATGGGAAAAAATCGAATGTCTGCGCAGTGATTTTTAGACTCCATTTATTTTTAATGTCCGGAGGGAATGATGCCTACTTTTTCCTCCATGTTGCCGGAGTCGGTTTACCTCACCTAACCCCTGTTTTGAGGCTCGGAGATTAAATTATTTTCCGTGGTAGAGCATGAGAAAGGACGAGTGAAAACACTTTGCAGTTTTAGAGCAATATTTGAAGTAAAAAGCTAAAAAACCTCAAATTGTTGAAATCCGTCTCGATGCAGCAAAGGAGAGATGAAATACTCAAAAAATCAAAAGGAGAGGCTGGAAAGATTTTGAGTCAAAAACGTATTATTTTTGAGCAAATGTTTTAAGCACTGGAAGATTGCATTGATGCGACTGGACGGCTTCTGGTTGGCTAACTGCGAGTTTAAAGAAGGGGGAAAGAGGTATAAACAATAAAAAAAACTTTCTAAGAAACTTGAAATGGAGTTAGAGTGAACTATGATTTAAATGACATTTTCTGAATTATTATAAGCTCTTATATACTAAAAAAACCAGGGGTTTTATTTTAGTTTATTTTAATGCTTTCCCATTGGGAACTGAGTGGGAGTAAAGCACAGCTTGTGGTCTATGCTTTCCTTAGGGTGTTTTTGTACATTTTTTAACCCCTCCTATCCCAATAAGCAAAGGAAAATAAAGGGGTATATACTCCTCCTGTTTCTTTAAAAAAATATAATTTATTGATCTTTATTTAATGTTTATTAAGTGAATGTGAAGGTGCTAATTGTGAGAGTTTCAGGCGAGGGCATGCAAGTTCACACTGTCCTTTCATGGCATCTCTTGAATCTTGCAGAGTTTAAAGTCACATGTCCTCATCAACAACTTGCAGATTCAGTCTGGTTAGTGGAGTTAACCTTTTCCCCGTCTGACCGCTCGACACTTTAGTGAATAGTCCCAAAAAAATGTATTTTACCATTAAAAAAAAAATATCTAGAAAGTCTCCAATAATAAGACAAAAACAGCTAGACAGGTCCGGTATATCTGCTGGAAAATAAGACATGGCAGTTATAAAGGTATGCTTATGGGAAATTATTTTTTAATCTAAAAACTATGAATGTGTGGCCTCAATCCAGTAGAATATAATGGGTAAAAACTCTAAAAATGCCCCAAAATACCACTTTCTGCCTTGGTCCCATTGAAAAGTGTTTGCCTTTCCAGTGCCTCGTGATTTTTATGTTCATGTTACAATCCGTGAAATGTTTCAGTAAGTAAAAGACATCAATGAGTGGATATTTGTAGTTCCTGCATTATTTAAACTGGAATTACTACCAAAAAATGCTTATTTCTGGCTCAGCTTGTGGTGTCCTTCAGCCCGTTCTCCAATCTCTAGAAGACTTCATTTGTCCACCAAAACTTTACTTGTCCGCCCAACAGATGAAAGAATAATAATGCAAAATATGAATCATTTGGGGACAAAGGGATCTCTCCTATTTTATAGTTAAAAAAAATCTCTCCTATATGAGATTAAACGGCAAAAAGACAGTTTTTCCTGTTAGTAAAGCTTGCGGGAACTCGGAGGCAAAATGGCTTGCAGGTGATTCCCGGCTTGGATGCCAAACTATCGTCAAAAATGGGCGATTGCGGCTTCCAATGCAATTATCTCTAATGAGAGAAACAAAAGCAGGCACCGAGTCTGGACACCAGGAGCAGAGCCGTTTAGTTCTAAGAATGAAAAGTGTAATTGCATTTACATACCGAGGGGGCTATTGGGTCCTATCTGCAAGCCACAGAGCCTTTTCCTTTGCAGATCATTCCAGATGCTCGACGCACGCGACCAACGGATGGCCCCGGAGCATAGATTAATAATAACGGGATCTTCTTAACCCCTTAATGACAAACCCCGTAAATGCATTGTCTTCAATGGGTTTTGGGACCGACCATTGTCCTTAAGGGGTTAAAGAAGGATTGCCACAACAAGTCCTAAAAAATAAGAAACACACGAGATGCTCAACTATGGATGTAAAAACGTAGAGGACAAATTGAATATGTTTTTTCCGGAAACGTGGAAAGAAAAATCATTATACCACGGAGCACATACTTAACCCCTTAAGGACAATGGGCGGTCCCTAAACCCATTAAAAACAAAGCATTTTGGGGTTATTAACAAATATTTTCAAGGCTATTTCTTAAAAGATCGGGAACTTTGAAGAACTCAGCCAGACGTTTAAAGTAATCCACAAACTTGCATTCAATCAAAGTACGAAAAATGTATCCAGTTTAAAGCTTCAAGAACAATCTGGCCAAAGAAACATAATAACCGAGGCTTTCACACTCTGTATTCTTCACCTGTTGGTAAATCTGTTACTAGGTGGGAAAAAAAAAACCCAAAACCTATAATATACCCTGTGTTTGTTCACACGATATTCTTTTTTTTTACGATAACAGATTGTGCGCTATAGACTCGAAAAAAAAAAAAAATAAAATAAACAAAATAAAATATAAATAAACATTAGTGAGCAAATACCATGTATTCGCCTCGGGAAAGAAGCGGTGTTTTTCTCCAGTTTAATTTAGTTTTTTTCCAGAACAGATTCTATCCTGATGTGAAAAGAGATAAGAGGGGAAGAGCTCGGCTGATTAATTCAAAGCATTAAACGCCAAAACACAGACAATTCATAGCAACCTAATTATCTTCCCCATCCTCCACTCTATCGCCATACTCATGTTGCTTAATTTAATATGACTTTTTTTAGTCTGAAGTCCCATTTCACCGCAAATAGGTAATTCCGCTTCCTAGACACACTGTAAATGCAAAATATTGATTATTTAAATATGTTTGAAGGGTAACGGGTCACTTCGGGAAGAAACAGAAGAATCTTACCCCAAACAAAAAACAACAGCCATCAAGGCGAGACATTATTTTTTTTAATCTAAAGCCAATGTGGAACAGATGCATAACAACTAATATTAATCATTCATGGTAATTGGGGGGGGGGGGATAAATATAGCAGCTCATATTTACTGGATGTAGCAAAAAAAAAAAAAAAATAAACCCAAGCTGTAAGACTACGAGGATCATCTCATGAGAACTTGAATACAAATTGAAAGCAAAGATAGATTTGTGTTAGCAAACAGATAAGAGCTGTCTCGGCTGAATAAAAGATGGTCCGTACCAAAGAGTCATCGCTCTCTAAGTGACTGAACCTTTGCCGGTTAATTTACGCTCGCCCTGTCTACCCTTCGAAAACAGCTATTATCTTTAATGTGAAAAAGAGTTATCAGTTGTTGAAAGTGGAGATGGCGTTTGTTTTTACACCACAACCCGGACATTTCATAGAGGACATAAAATAAAAGAGATGATGGGGTTTTAAAGGTTGGCTATTATATAATAGCGCAGGAAATAGATAGGATCTTTTATTTATTTTTTGCTAAATTCCACTGAATTTTGACATAACTGTTTTGGGGGGGGGTTTGGAAGAGGTAGTACGGACGAGCGCTGAAATTTCTTGTGTCGAAGGAGTTGGCCTATCGGCTCCATCCTCGACGTCAAGCCTTGGAGCCCAGTTGTCAGCGACAGAGATACAATGTCTCAATGTTACAGAGCTTATGATGCAGTTGGCCAGATAGCCAATGGAACACATTTATCGTGGGACAGTTTGTTCATCCACCGCGGGCTGAGCAAACACAATATCCGATGATCCATCACTGTCCATCTGTCGCCGTTCTTTGCCAGTAGAGCACTCCATTGGCTGACCCCATTCACGAGACGGTGCGAGGCTGAAACGCTCGTCTGCGGGGAGCAGGCTCTCTGCGCGAAATTCATGCCATTCAATTCAACCCTCATTGATTTACTGGTAGGACAGCAAACATCATTACGGAGACTCGGCCGATCAAGGCTAAGGCTGCATTAGAGAAGAGCAACTATTAACGCTCCTAACGACGCGTCCACGTGACCGAAATGTATCTGTGCTCGGTTACAATAAGACTATACGGAGTTGAATGTAGCTGTCCATGGTGCTGAAGCGTTAAATCCGTGTCAAACCATCCCAACGTTCCAACGTTAACAACGTCTGCGCTGTGTTTCCGATCCACTTCGGGTTATTTTAATGGGCAGAATTTGCGTTAAAGACTAGAAAAGGAGGTGACCCCAAATTTTTGAACAGTGGGATATAGATAGTATTTCCGTTCCACTTCTTAGGTCAGGATTATTCGTTTTCCCTGTTATAAAGAAGGGTTACTTACGTAAGCTTCGGAAAGACAAAAAAAAATGTGAGGTCACCTTGGGACAGATGCGGGAGTAATTATGCAAGACTTGCCACAAAATGCATGACGAAGGAATAATGCGAACACCTGCTAAGTTAAAATATTTACTAATAGATTTATTTTATAAAAAAAAAAAAACAATAGCAAATTCAGAAGCTACATTTATAAGATTGAAAAATAACGAGAGGGATTTACAAATATAAAAGGCTATTGGAACCCAGGAGTGATGGGAGTGATAAAGGGCCAGTGGAACCCAGGAGTGATGGGAGTGATAAAGGGCCATTGGAACACAGGAGTGATGGGAGTGATAAAGGGCCATTGGAACACAGGAGTGATGGGAGTGATAAAGGGCCATTGGAACACAGGAGTGATGGGAGTGATAAAGGGCCATTGGAACCCAGGAGTGATGGGAGTGATAAAGGGCCATTGGAACACAGGAATGATGGGAGTGATAAAGGGCCATTGGAACACAGGAGTGATGGGAGTGATAAAGGGCCATTGGAACACAGGAGTGATGGGAGTGATAAAGGGCCATTGGAACACAGGAGTGATGGGAGTGATAAAGGGCCATTGGAACCCAGGAGTGATGGGAGTGATAAAGGGCCATTGGCACACAGGAGTGATGGGAGTGATAAAGGGCCATTGGAACACAGGAGTGATGGGAGTGATAAAGGGCCATTGGAACACAGGAGTGATGGGAATGATAAAGGGCCTCTATACGCCTATGAAGAAATTCCATTAAAAGTCAGCCGTTTCTAGCTACAATAGTCATTTAAATCATTAACCCTGTCTGCGCTGGATTTCTGATCCATTTCATGTTATTTTAATGGGCAAAATGCACTTTTCTTTCAAAAACAAGGACATTTCTAAGTGACCCCAAACTTTTAAACGGTAGTGTATATATTATGGAATATTAAAATATTTAATAGAAGGCTTAAGAGGCGGCAGTCCCTTCTTAGACACATGCGCTCGTATGGGGAGATTCAGAAATCTCTTGCCTGACACACGCTGCGAATCCAATCTTTAAATAATTTCCAAATGATATTTTGCACAGTTCATTATCCGGTATAATTGCAGCCGGGTAACGTATCTGTGCACATCTCTAATACTTTTTGCATTCTGCTGATTACCTTGACTTTTAGGCAACACGTTTCCCAAGGGAAATCTGGTGACATTTCCCTTTCCATTGATATCGTTTAATATGGGTTAACCGGCAAAATTGAGAGCAGGACTTGGACTGAACGGTTGGTGTCTCAGCCAGTAAACTGTGAGTGACGAGAATCTCGGGAATTATTCTTGTACAAATCATTTATTTTAAAAAAGCTCACACAGTTATATTGCTGTGCCCCTTAAATTCATATTTAATAGAAGGTCCACTGATGCCGGATTATGTTGCCATCACCAGTAAATACATTTCTAAGGGATCTAGAAATTATTATTTTTTTCATAATTTCCAAAATGAGACCGTATGGATTTTGCAATGCAAACTGTTATCCTTCCCCATTGCCTTATGAGAAGAAGGAGCAGGGTGGAAATAAGGGCATTAATGGCAAAGTGTGGCAAGGGGGCAACTGGGCAACCATCTGAAGCTTTATTGTGTTTCTACTTGCAATTCCACTGACGGCCACTAGAGGCTAGAATAACAGATCTCTTAAGAAAGAATGCATTCAGTGACTGGATCCTTTCTGTGTGTCCTTTTTGTGGTTTTATGCATCCCTTTCTATTAATGTGTTTTAGACCGGACTGGATAGTATTTTTTCTTTTAGAACTGTTTTATTAGTGGATGGAATTACCAGGATGGAATCGTCCTTCCAGCTGAATGTTGCCAGCCTGACGCATGGCAGCAACAAAAACAAAATGAACAAAACATGGTATAGGATATATGTAATATGGAGAAATATAATAGAAAATAGTTAATGTAGTTCATTAAACATTTTATTTGTAGTCTTCAGAATTTGGAAACTAAAATAAAATGGAAACTACAATTGAATCTGTAAAAAAATGCTCAAATAAACATATCTATGTTTTGTTTTCAAGGAGAGAAATTCATTCTGCCATTAGATTAAATAAAAATAAAATTCAGACAGATTGGTTAATTTTCTTTTAAATTGCCTCTTTCTGTATACATAAAAACAACAACCCACTCAGCGACCATACAAAAAAGAAAAAAAAAAAATAGCATGTACAAAAAAATGTATTTTAAACTTAGCAAGTGCCTCTTAGTATAAGACCCAGCTATTTAATTTCGGGTTTATATTGAATGCAAAGAATTTAAGAAATGGGAACATGCTGAATACTCAATTAATTTTTCTTAATGTTACATGAAAAGGCTTTTTTATTATTTTTATTTTTTTTAAATACTGAATTAATTTGGCCCTCGCTGAGTTCTGGGAATGATTATTCCACAGCGTGGAGCCATCTAATGAATTTACCTGACTCACGAAAATGGTATAAAATGAAAAAAAGGTTGAAAGGGGTCAAGATGTTTTCTGCAGGTTATCGGTCTGGCCTTGTAAAGTTACAAAAAAAAAAGTAATTTCTAGACTTTCCGCATTTTACTTTTCATCAATGATGTGATATCAAAATGAAGAACCAAAAACACCCTTTATCCATTTGGGGGGTTATTTACTGGACATTCCTTGTTGTTCTTCCTTCCAAAGTATTTGATTCACCTTAAAGTTGTCCTATCAAACAAAATATTAGCGTGAACTCTAAGGTTGCCTCCATGTTCTTTTATTATCTATTAACTTCCTATATTTTATGTTGAGAAGATTACATTTTCTAAGCCTCATTTGTCTGTCCATGTTTTTGGGTAACAAATCCTTGTGAAGCGTTTCAGTACTGGAGTAAGAAAACAAGGACCATGACCTGAGTTGGTTGAGTGTCCAAAATGGCGCCAACGTGATGAGCTCCACTGTGGATTCCCTAAACCAAATAAAGTCCCTTAAAATTCTCAATTCCTTTCTGTTTAATTAAATGTTGACTTATATAAACAGCAAGAAATTTCATTCAAATTTGGAGAACAGAGACTTAAAGCTGTAAGGTATCGACAAATACATATTTCGCTCAAAAAAAAAAAATCAGATGTCATAAAAACTGATCCAACATGCCGGGCATTTTCTTGATGACCACTATGGGCAGGAGAGGAGAAATGCTCTTCCCTTTATCTCAGAGGAACAGATGATCTCATTTTGTGTCTGTTAATAGAGCTGTTCTCTGATAGTGTCCTTCAAATACTGCTTATTGGTTTCCAGGGTGAAGAGCGGCACAAGACGCTCCATTTGACTTAGTGGTCTGGTCTCTAGATGTATGGATAATTTAGAAGGTCAGGGTATCTACCACGTGACAAATTTTCCAAGTGTACATATTATGGAAAACCATTGCTACAGTTTCTTTCTTACTATGGTGGCTTGAAGAGACTTCAGGAGACTTTTCCAACACTTCACTCTTCTCAACAAAGCTCAATATATCGTTACATTGTATTACAAAAGCAATATTAGCCTGACTATACGGTCATTAACACCAATCGGACCTGGACTTCAATAGCTGGGATTTGTAGGCCAACGAATGTCCTGAGTTCATGGCCTGGGACAGACAACGACCCCATTGGCAGCCAGCAGACTTGGAGTGTAGCCCCCCGACACAGTACGCTGTTCAGGATTGGTAGCATTTGTGTTCCTTTGAAGTTTTTCCACATTAAGATATCTTATAAGGAATAAAAGGCACAAACGCCACCAAAAAACCCACAATGTGAGGAAGTTCCCTTTAGTTTAACAACGAAACAATGTTTCCAGTTTACTTATTCTTCCTTTTTTTGGGGCAAAAGACCATTGTTTTTATCGGTTTTCCTCAAACTGAATATTTGATGCAAAATGCAAATACAAGTCGAAGTTCTAATGGCAGCGAAGAAAGGGCAGAGCGGAGGTGGCCGGCGACCTTTTCTGTCCCAAGCCAGTGCCCTTATTATCAGAGTGCGCGGGTAACATTGAAAGTAATTTGCACAATGTTGCAAACGGTGACGTTAATGGATACCGGCTTTTATCTTATTCCGCTAAATGTACATGCATAGGTGTTTGTTTCAGAGCAGATTTAATTCAGCTGCGATTGCTGGGGTCTGTCCAATGTACTTGCTTTCAAATCTCAAATAATTAACTTAGATCCAAGGTGAACTTAATGTCATGATAGCAGGCAGGGTTCTGCGAAATAGCATTTTACTGTACTATTTCTCATCGGCCAAACCAAAAAATGGCCAATTTCTGCGCATGGAAACAGCAGGGAAATGTACTAGTTAACAGACTACTTCATTCTGCTGCATATGTTCATGTAATATGGTAATTTTTTTTATATCTTACACAATTTCGGGCAATTTTCCAAAAAGGCAGAAATTGTGGCAAAATTGAATATATGCGAATATTTAAATATATACTATATTATATTTTTATTTACTTATATTTGATAAGTTACAAGTTACATTGATTTAGTTACAATCTGCCCAGATACCCCAAATATACCCCAAAGTTATATAAATTAAATATATTATTATTATTATTACTATTAATGTAGGGAAAACATAAATGACATCCATTATTCATCTTATAATGGGAGACGCAATATATATTACCTACCCAAGATACCGTCAAAGGAAAATTTTCATTAAAAAACATATTGTATTTGTTTGATTAAATATATATGAGAACCTACAAAAATATATTGTTTTCTTTTTCTGCGGGACATGATAATCCATTAAGTTTTGCGCTAGCAGATGTAAGACTAATGAGAATTTAATGTACTTTCATAATGATAGAAATTAATGTAATGCATTCGGTAGGAAACACATACTTTTCTTTGGGTCATGAAAACACACGCACACAATATATATATATATATTCTCTACTGTTCAAAAGTTTGGGGTCACTGAGCTGTTTTCTTGGAAAACAAGGATAATTCTGGCTGTAAGATAATTATAAAAGGGTTTTCTAACCATCAATTAGCCTTTTAAACTTAAACTTGGATCAGCGAACACAACGTGCCATTGGAACACAGGAGTGATGGGAGTGATAAAGGGCCATTGGAACACAGGAGTGATGGGAGTGATAAAGGGCCATTGGAACACAGGAGTGATGGGAGTGATAAAAGGCCATTGGAACACAGGAGTGATGGGAGTGATAAAGGGCCATTGGAACACAGGAGTGATGGGAGTGATAAAGGGCCATTGGAACACAGGAGTGATGGGAGTGATAAAGGGCCATTGGAACACAGGAGTGATGGGAGTGATAAAGGGCCGTTGGAACGCAGGGGTGATGGGAGTGATAAAGGGCCTCTGTATGCCTATGAAGAGATTCCATTAAAAATCAGCCTCTACAGTCATTTGCAACATTAACCCTGTCTGTGCTGGATTTCTGATCCATTTCATGTTATATAATAATATATATATATATATAGTAAAATAGTAATAATATATATATATTCGTATTCGAGGAAAGAAGAGGCTTCAGTCCCTATACTGGGGTTGCATAGCCAGATTTTTGATAGAAATGTGATTTTGTTTTTACTGTTTTTTCTATGTTCTACATACATATATATATAAATCCTGACTTGTATGTATGCCTAGTATATCTTGTGTAAGAATTGCAAAGAAGAAATAAATAATAAAAATAAGATATCAAGTGCAATGAATTTAATGAAATCTTTTTCTAAAGGGATTAGTTACAGACCAAGAAAAAGGTTAACAAAATTAGCAATTCAATGCCCTCGTAGTGGAATCAGGCAAAGGTCTTTAAGGTAACCCGTTCGGTCATTGCTTAATCTATATTGAATTCTCGGTAATCAGTATAAATGTATTAACAGATTGCCTGGGTCATGTATCTCAACATCAGGGTGGGTTCCAGACCATCATTAGGATCGATTATTTTGCTAGAAAACCCTCGGATAATATTAAAGCAAATACTCATTGTAAGCAAAAGATATGTGAACAAAAGAATAATGTCCGTAATGTGTGTTTTATAGTCGGAATCGCACCTGAATAAATCTTCTAGTGAAAGTCGTTGGAGTTCAGAAGTCACAATGGAAACATTAAACTTAATGGACTTTTTTTCCCAGCCATACCGTGAAACTCACCTAAATGTTTGAGATCTGCATAGTGATATCATGAAGTAGGCTTTTCGGATAAAATAGGCAATGGACGGATCAGTTGAGCCGAATGGTTCTTATGTGATGTAATAATTGATTTGCCGTGTTTAAGGCTTAGAAGTAAGATGTGCCCGAGGTGTCTGCTGTCTTTACTATGTCTGAATTACATGTTCAAGAAATAATCGTAATATGACTTCATCTAAGTTTATTTTATGACATTGGTATATCATTACTCAACGAACCTGCCATTAAAATTACACGATTATTACATCTTCAGGTCAAAAACGTAAACATCTTCTCCATCTTCAAATCTATGACCTAATTGGCTCTACTTGTTGGATTCTGTTGTCGTGTTTAGCGCTCAGCGGAAAAAAAATTCCCCAATGTGGTGGAAAAGTTCTTGGGAAAACCTTGTTAAGGCATCTGAGTTTCTGCCAATGTGTTGGGACCTGTACGTCAGATGACATTTCATGACATCATCACTTTCTTTTGCATGTGGCATGACATCACATTCAAGCTCATCACCACTTCTTGGAGGTAACCTGTTCAATATGTCTTGCTCTAGCCCTATTTTATTCTTAATTAGACAGTAGAATGTGGATGGCCAACTTGGATGGGAAATGATGCGTTCGCTGACCTCGTTGATGCGAAAACTTAAAGCAATCTTCATTTCTGATGAACTTACGTGCTTACGGATCGAGGAGGTTTGGCAGAACCCATTCGTGACATTTGTAGATGAGGATCAGCGAGGATAAATACACTCTGATACGTTAAGAAGCTCACAGATGCTCAACAAACAAATAGAATAGGTTGAATTGGCTGAAGGATCGGAACGGGATGATCAGATCAAAGATACGTACAAGCTGTGCGTGCTGCCATGTAACAGCTGTCATGGCTTGGTGTATGCTGGCATGTCTAAAAGAAGTCGAAGCTTAGAGTAACAGAATAAACATTCATCCACGCAAAAGATTTATGACCAAGTAATCTTCTTGGATTTTGTAGTCTTTAAAGATGTAATTCTCTGATGCTGCGTTAGTTAGAAATTAAAGATCCTGGGGGGAAAAACATCCTTTTTCTACTGTTCTACATGATTAAAGACCCATTTTAGTATAGCGCATGAATGTGGATATTGGAGACAGTAAGTAATGAGTCCTAATTCTGTACTCCTAGGTATGGAAAATCCTAGGCTTATTAAATACGAGGTACGAGGAGAGATGTTTCTTTTTTTTTGGGGGGGAAGGTAAGAATTTACAAACGGCAAATATTTTGTGTTTTGTGGATTTGAAAATATTCTTGTGTTCCAGTAACACCTCCAAGGTATTCAACACTACATCGAGCTGCGGTGGGAATGAAACATTGTCTCTTTTGAAGATTGGAAAAAATGTATTCCTTGTCTTTCCTCCAAACGTTTGTCTCACCGGTCATAGAAAATACATGGAAAAAGATATTTCCGGCAGATCGGATCCCGTCGGCCCCATCTACTCTCCTGTAACGACTCGAAACGTAATCAGTCTTAGAATCAGGGTAAACTCCCTCACCGTATTGCCCTATTCCAGCCTCTTGAAAGTTAGTTTCATAAATAACCACGACATGGCTGGCTATATATAAGAAAGCATCATGATGAGGAATATATATTTAAAAAGGCAGCGCTGCTTGTCAGCTAGTATGGAGGCGTTTTGTGCCGTTACCCACCAATACTGGATTTACTAGCTGTGAAACTGTAACAAAAAGCCCTTGGAAGAACAACAAAACGTGCGCAATAAATCTAGACGCCAGACTCCCCTGGCTGCCATTTACATTCAAAGGCAAAATAAAACGCTTTTGTGGTCAGAACTAATTAAAAAGCACTTATCAAGCATTTTCCCCTATCTATAATTAAATGTACAGAAACGCCACGCAGCCCCGTTCTATTAAATGTAAGGCTCCATTTTATAATGCTCTATAAGACGGTGTTAGAAGCCAGAACATGTTCCATTTGGAGGAGCCCCTGGGTTTCCGTCTTATTGAATGGAGTTGTGTTTCGTGCTGTTCCGAAATCCGGTTTGTTTCAGCTTCTTTATTTAAATTTTCCGGCTGAACTACAAAGACATTTAGTCTTTCCATGAGTCCTTCTTCTCCTGTCCTCCATGGAGTCATCACAAGTAAGGACTTCCTAGTGATGTTTCTGACAGTTCGTTGCCAGACATTTCAAAGCCGCCATCTTTCTTCCCCAGCTCTCTCCTTGGTGGAACCCAAAAGCCGATCAGACTTACAGTCTCTTGGTTATGACGAAGACCCATAGTCCCGTTACATATGAATACATAGACTGCAGGTGAGTCGAGATCCATGCCTTTCCGCCGTATCAAAGGTCAAAGAGGTTAAACTTCGTGCCCGAACTTCTTGGGCACCTTGGACCTTCTTAACGAGGCACCCCTTAGCTCCCCAGCCGATCATATTCCGCCCAAAATATCCAAGCCTACCCACTGCACACAAACTTAGCACTTAAATAATTCAAACTTGTCACACTCTTTAGAACATCTCAATTTCATGTGGGAAATGGTGATTTAATGCGATTGCAGCCCACTGTATATAAAAGACTTTTCATTTAGGGATTTCCTCTTGGATCTTCACAAAGCACTTAAACTGACATATCTCGTCTATTTGTACTGCTAAATTAAATTTCACTTTGACAGCTGACCACCAAGTCCGACTGCCAGAGACCAATTTGTTCTTTGAACCGATGTGACACGGGAAATAGTTTTATCTCGGAACATCATACCTTGCAGATTTTTCTTACAAATATCCCTTAGCAGGCTTCAAATTTTTTGGTGGATGCATTTTTTATTTTCTATTGACGTTTCTTTGCCGTGTCGAAGTTGCGCGGCGTTGAAAGCAGAGGTTTAGCTTGATTAATGCAGTCTTTGAAAATCTAAACTTCTTGGCAGGCTGTCCCTAAAGATGCTTCATTTTTTTTTTTTCTTCTTCTTCTTCTCCTTCGGATCCAGAGGAGTAAACAGATATACTTGCCAGAAAAGTGCTTGAGTGGAGGTAAAAGTATTTCGCTGACATCAAAAAAGAACATCATTATGTAGTATTTCCTTTTAATAGAAAGATGAACATTTTCACATAGATTCTCGTACGTTTGCCAGGTGTCTGCTTCTAATGGGACGTAAGCGATGAATGTCACTTTTTTTTCCAGCTCCGTCATTAAGGGGACTGGGAAATTAAACCGCGTGGATCTACTTGCAAAAAAACTGTGATCAAGACAGAAAAGTCACTTTCTCACTTATTTGATGGTGCCATTTTTTTCTGACGCTATTTACTTTTTTTTTTCTGTTATAAGATGAAAAGAGCCATAATGGTGGGACGCCGGCACACGTGTTATCAGAAAAAAAAATAATAAATAAGAATATTACATTATGGGTCGGTTAAATCGGATGTCGCAGTACTTTTTCCTTTTGTTAAAGAAAATGAAAAACATTTTGTCGTTTTTTTCTCCGCTGGTTGGGCCAAATTATTGAAGTGAAGTCGTATGCGATGTTAGATGTCAGCATG
The DNA here is from genome assembly GCF_027358695.1 of Spea bombifrons. Lineage (NCBI taxonomy): Eukaryota > Metazoa > Chordata > Amphibia > Anura > Pelobatidae > Spea > Spea bombifrons. The sequence goes on along the minus strand of NC_071092.1, from coordinate 2,457,365 downwards.
ACAGAGGACAGCCCTCCAGGGGTTAATACTGGGTCAACTTGAACTTGAGTGACAGCAGGTCAGGTTGGTGGTTTGGGTTGGTGTGGGGAGCCAAAGGAAGGGGTGTTTAAATTTAGCCCTAGGGTAGTTGCCCCTCTGTGAGAGAAGAATTGTTGAACAGCGTTCCCCTCCTTTGGCTTTGAAACTTAACCATGGAGCTCAACATCTGGGGCCATTTTGAGTTTAGATCATGGTGAGACATTGAGTTTAGCTAAACCCAGAAGGAATTCTATGATGTTCTTTGGCTACAGAGCAGGGACATCCTTGATATCATTGAAGTTGAGCACAGGGTGGTATCACCTGGCATATACCAAGTTCACAGAGTTCTGCTGTTCAAGGTCATTTAAGCTATGACCAAGGTCTCTAACTCAACAAGAAGACATCAGGACTTAGCGACCAGACACCATGTTATTGTTAGTTGTAAGAGCCATGGCACGGCGTTCCGCGAACTCATTAATTCTGGCACTTCCACATCATTTCTACAAAACAAATACCCTTCTTTTATGTTTCCAAAAGGAGTTTTAACCCCTTAAGGACAATGGGCGGGCCCTAAACCCATTGAAAACAATGCATTTTGAGCCCGTACATGTACGGGCTTTGTCATTAAGGGGTTAAAAGAAACGATAAGCGAATTAATTGTTGTTATGAAATTCAAAACAGATCGAGTGGAATTCGTAACGATGAATATTAGACCTCGAGGTAGAATACAGTGAAAGGCGTACATTTCCCCTTGTAAGTATTAGATTTTTTTCCCTGCCTTTATTGAGATCTGAAAGAGACGAGACAGAAAGCAAAACCTCGGCGCCACCAGGTAGACATCAAAAGCATATTCTGCTAGCATGAGGTTTTGGTAGCAATCTCTTTTTTTTTTTTTCCTCGCTGGGCCTTAGAAGAATTTGTTCTGTTTTGTCTGGGAATTACTTTTGAAACCACTGACCCCTGCTGATGAGGACTGAACTGTTACCGTAAACAGCGTTTTCCTCTCGGAAAGGCTTCAATCAACGTGGCGCATGTAGCTTCAGGGATAGATTCTGTTGGCGACTAAGCAAGCAAACCCTCTGCTCTTCATAAGAAGAGAACATTTAATTGATCATTTGATAAAGTAAAGACATCTCTGTACCCGAGCAAAGTACCCAGAGTTTTTTGTCTTTTTTCTTTCAACTTTTATAAGTGACATTTCTTCATTTTTTTTTTGTTCACCGTAAAGTTTATTGAAAGAAATTAGGACAAAAAAAATGTATTTTCCAACTGCGCTTTTTTTTTTTGGTTTGAGGGATGGCCACAATTTGCGGAGCAAGAAGAGATGCAGAGGAGATAACATTTGAGGATAAAACAAAATCTCAATAGGATAGGAACACGCATGGCTTGGAATATATTAAACATCTGCTGTTTTGGGCCAGACAATGAGTTTTGAACCAAAAGTTGGTGCATTGACTTCCTTTATGAGCTGTACTACTCAACATCAATTATATTTCACATTTCTAGACTTCCCTAAAATCATGCCAAATATATAATTCAATGTCTCTTCATTGGTCCCAAAGTCATCCAATTAACACCCAACGCGACACATTGAGCTATAATTTTATTTTACAAATAGATAATCCAGCATGTGTTTAGTTATCAGTGGTACTCCGTACTTCTATACAATGGTGCTAAAATAGCTACCAGAATGGCCAATGGTCAGCTCTGTTTTCCCATAATAAAATTCCATACCTGTAGAGTCTCTAAACCGAATCACCCGTTACTCTTCAGAAGACCTAAATGGGTTGAAGCTGGTCTACTTGGTGGTACATTGGAAGAAGGTCGTCAAAGGGGGTGGGGGGTCAAGATTAACGCAAGATAGCAGATTGGGACAGGAAGAATATTTACAAAAGGAACTGAAAACCTGAATAAGAGGAAATCATAATAACGTACATCCCAACCTGTCTCATGCTATAACAGAAAACAGACCAAAACATGGATCTTCAAACTTCCAAGAAAATATTCGCCCATCTCCTTTCAGAATTTTCTTTGGGTCAATTGACTAACAATTCTCCAATTCGACCATGAAAGTGAACCCGTACACTTTTTGGGTAATTATAGCAGTGTTCTAAAAATTGTTTAAAAAAAAAGAAAGATTCTGTCCGTTTCCCACTGGAACGAGGGTCATTTCCCCCACATATTTTCCACCGTGAACATTTATTTGAAATGTTTCCTTTTTGTCCATCCTTCGCCGTCACCCAACACTATAGAGCGCGTTGCCGTGTCACGAGCCCATTATATAAATAATAACGCTGTGTTATATCTTTCTTCTTTACTAATCTTGTAAAGCAGAGCTTAATCTGTAGGAGCTCAGAGTAGATAAAATTATGAAAATGTACTTATGCTGCGTTTCCGAATAGCTTTTTTTTGTAATCCTCATGTCCGACGCGACTATTTCTATAATGGAAAGGACGGCTAACGGAATGGTTGTATAGCATGCCCCCGGGGAGTCCCGGTAATCACTTCTAAATGTTTGTACTGAACTAAGAGTAACCAAGGATAGAAGATTAAAAAAAAAACTTCGATTTTCATTTGAATGAAGCACCGAAGTGTGAAAAAATGCCTGGAAACTGTCAGAAAAAAACTCTTGGCTATATCTAACGACGGTGTCGAGTTTTGTGAATGTCAACGCACAGGGAATTGTTTAGACAGACAGCAAGAAAAATATCCGAATTCATCAAATATAATCAAATTCATTCTTTTTTTTTTAATTCCATTTTAATTAGACGCACATTTTTTTTAGACTGTGGTCTCAGCAAGATAAGAAGAGCATCAAATCATTCAATTCCGCACAACATTTTTTTTTGTCTTTTCTTACGGTTTTTCTAAACTACACGGAATTAACAAACACGCAAAAAATAAAAATAAAAGGTACGATGAGATCTCCTCCGTGGTTCTAAAGTACGAGGGGGGAAAAAAGCATTTACATTTACCGAAAAGACACATTCCAAAATCCGTGATGAATCCCTCTCGTCCTTTACAGATCTCGTAAACTTGAATGTGATTGAATTGATATCGCGGCATAAATTCCAAAGCTGGATTGAAAAAAAAAAAAAAAAAAAATTGGAGAATTTATCATCTCGGGATTTATGAAGCTGTGAAAAAAAAAAAAAGCTAAATATCCCGCCAACATCTCAAAAAAAAAAAATCTATTTTATTCTCTGGAACCCAGTAACAAGGTGTCTAAAAATCTCCCCTTTTGATAAATAGGTTATAGGAATGATAAAGGATTTAGGATATGTTTTCTGCTGCCTATTATTCTCAATCTCGGAATCGTTATTTTTGGTGTTTTAACTGCTAGAGGTCATTTCTATAAATATGATGGTTGTCTCAAATCTCTTTTTTTTTTGTTACGTTGTATAAATTGTGCGTTTTTACTACTTTCTGTAAATCCCGTGATTCTTGGTAAAATCAGCCTGATGTAGAATTCTACGGCTGCTTCTCAAAAAAAAGTCGCACGCTATGGGAGATCATTAATTGGTGACCTTCAGACGGCGAAACAAGGTTACTTTTAGAGAAGAAAGAGCCATCAAAAAGATATCGGTGACCTTTTCTCTCAAAGTTCATGTGCAGATTTCACATTTTAGGCCAATCTAGCCATAGCACGGAGAACCCCCCCCCTCCCCGGTATCATGTATGGCTTCTCATAACGTGGAGTGCTCCTTGTCAAAGGTTAGAGAGTCTCCCCTGGGGACCCAGATAAACACGCGCCATAACACGGTGTCGGAAATTAGCTCAATTGTATTGTTGCCGTCTTTCACAAAAGCTCAATCCTCTCCAGATAAACATCGGCTTTCATGAGAACCTCCGGTAGAACATAAACATGCGCATTACTAACGATTATGCTGTAATGGGACATAGCTTTTTGGTGTTACAGATTATTGAAAGTGAATTCTTTGACAAAAAAATCATTTAATCGGAATCTTCAGTTCAATTATTTTTGCCGACGATATCTTTTAAGGCGGTATAGCTTTGTCGTCTGTCAATCATCTCCTGATTACCGGCAGGAATGTTCCTGAAAGGTTATTGGTGTTGGACGCGTCACTATAACATTACGTTTAGATGAAATATTTTGGGGATAGTTTGTAAAGGACTTGTTCATGGAAATGGCCGATAAAAATAATAGTCAGGCTGTATTCAATCATGAAGCTTCGTTGACAAAACCCAACTTTGCCCGGAGAATGCTAACTCAACAACTTTGGTAAATTACAATGGTCGTTAACTTAAAACTACTAGATTTGTTGATGTTTGACCTATTGGCTTCATTGCCGATTGAGAGCTGAAGCCAGTTGGGGATGACTCAAAAGGTTAGTCCGGGGATCTCGAGCTAAGCAAAGCTGATACATTCTTTCTGGATCATTTATGGATATCTAGTAGCCATTCTACCTTTTCCTAAAACTCCCTGGGAAACACAGACACCTGGGAAATTAGTGTGAAAATGGCAGCTCTTGTCAATGCAAAAAATAGCGAATTCAATGAAGTAAGCTAAACCGACCGCAAACTCAGAAATTTCCGGGTTTCTACAGGAAACAGGAAGTGTCTTTTTCTGCCATGTTTAGAACTCCGATGAAAGTTCTTGGCTTCTTCTTCTAGGAATTACCTGAAGCACCTCTAATACCAACGTCGACATTCGTACAATGCATGCCATGTCTAACTTTATCGATCTCTTTGTGAAAGGTGCAAAAGTAGCATTGTAAAAAAAATGTAAAAAAATACATTTTCTACTCCTGCCAACAAAATATCCCTATACAAAATGATGTCATTATTTCGAGATTTTAAATTTAAATCCCAAAAATTAATTATTGTGATTTCTTTCTCTCCCCCCCCCCCCCCGGATCAGGAAGTGAAATACAGTTACTGCTGGGTTGAAGCTGGCGGGTTATCTTTCCAAACGCCACTTTAAAGGATACAAAGGTCTTAATAGCAATGACAGATTCATGATGAGTATAAAGTTTTATCCTGTCTTCTGTCTCAAACCGATCCAGTCGCTGTCACAGTTTCTCCGGATCATGGAAATATCCTTTTATGTCCTCTCCTTGATATCATTTAGAATCACGCGTGTAATAAAGTACCACACTTAGCAATTTATTGCTGTTGACGGATAAAACAAGAGCCAGCCACGGTAAACAATGTTGAATATTAATAATGTGATTCATTTACAATTCACATTTTTGGCCTGGATCATTTTTTATCATCTTCTTTGGTGGAATGTAATGTTTAAATAGGAAATTACGCTGAGAATGTGTCAGATTTGTAACTCTATGTATCTTTTATATTGTGGTTTTTGATTACCATTGAGGTTGACTGTTAATATATATTTTATATACTCACATGGAAGGAGAGGGAGTATTAAGGAGCAGGGGGTGATCCTGGGATTACTATACCGGTTGTAGTATTTGTTCAGAGCCACCCTGCAACTAAAATACACGCACATACTAACATGCACACTCGCTCTAACAACCACTCACTCTAACACCATATACTTATAACCCTAGGCTCATCCCTGACACTCTAACACCAAAAACTAACACACACACACACACTCATGCTAACACCACACACTAACATACACGCATTCTAACACCATTGGCTGGCATACACTCATGCTAACACTACACACTAACACACACACTGTTACACCATACAGTAACATGCACACGCACTAAAAGAATGGACTCCCACGTTTTAACACCACATTATACAGTAACAGTCACTCATGCAAATACCCTACACTTACACATACAGTCTTTCTACCACCATACAGTAACACAAACTCACTCTAATACCATATACTAATATACACACTCTCTCTACCACCATACGGTAATACAAACTCACACGTACATACCCTCTCTCCCTCTTCTATTAACTATACAGCTCTTACAGCTCTTCATACCTCCCTTTTCTCTCCTCCCCACTTACTTTGCTCTTACCTGTCCTGACAGCAGCCTGGACTCTTTCTATCAAGGTACATCATGAAATCCAGAAACTAATGTTTTCAAAGTTTCCAAATTCTGAATCCCATAGTTTATGGATTTGGAGAACAAAAAAAAAAAAAATTACAATATTATTGGTCAGTAATAATCCACTAGTCAAAAAAAACTGACCTTATTTTGTAAAAAAAAAATGCCACATTAGTCTTATCATAGCATTCTTGTCTTTTCATCTTACAAAATCCATCCAACTTTTACTAAGCAAAGATATTTTCTATTAAATAAGCTTATCGGCTGTGTTAACCATATGGGGTATTACACGATCACACAGATGCCATACGCAGGGAGAATTCTTACATTAACGCACACATCAAGTGTACATTTTAACAGCCAGGCGGCATAGTGTGTAGATAGATTGTTAACATCAGGTGGGGAGCATCTCCCGCATTTTAACCCCTTAATGACAAAGCCCGTACATGTACGGGCTCAAAATGCATTGTTTTCAATGGGTTTAGGCGCCACCCATTATCCTTAAGGGGTTAAATAACATATCCTTTAAGAATCTTTCCAGGTAGAACAATGAACAGCTGTTTGAGGAAGGTTCCCTATGAGTGTACCATATTACTTCAACCATATTATATATTTATATCATTACATGCATTGTATTTCTAAATATAAAAAAACATTAGAAAACCATGCATTGCCCTGGTATTGGTTTGGCGCTTTATTTTAATTTTTTACGTTTTTATTGGGAAAATGTTGAATTAGAAAAAAAAAATCCCTCTTTGTAATTGACTTTGTATTTTCACTACATTAGTTCAATGTGTTTTTACTCGAGCACAAATTAAGATTACAAAGAGTTTCAAGAGTCCAAACTGGCGAGTATTATGCCGTTAGTTTCAATTTATCTCATTTCCTGTCTAGACATTTTTTTTCCATGCACAGTTATGTTTTTTTTGTATTTTTTTTTTTGTAGAAAATTGAGGTTACAAAGATTAGGTTGTATGAGACTATGATTTATAAACCTGTTCTATTCCAAAATCCGAGGTTGTTAGAAAGCTTATTTTACCTCATTCCTCTACTGTTACAATCTCAGCCGCTCTCTGACTTCAAATTATTTTGTTGCTAATCATGATAGAGAAAAAAGTCAAGAAAACCCGTGTGCCGACGTTGAGCCATTTCACAGATTTCTGGGGAAAAAATCATATGTTTTGTCAATAAAGAAGAAAGGGTAAAGTTAATCAGTTTTTGTTTTCTTTTATATATAAAAAAAACTATTTTTAACACATTATATAATGAAATACTTTCACCCGTGTTAACCCCTGTGCTAACGTTGTTTTTTTCAGCCTCTACAAGAAAATGATAAAAGTATTAAACCGGCGAGATGTTGACTGTGGTTGAAAAAAATCTGCCTGGTCATTATTAGAAACCTACTCTTATGTCCCTATGGATTGAAAACAGTTCGTGAAAATCACATAAGGTGCTAACTTAGGTCAAATGGAAAAATATAATATTTGTTACGTTCTGCCCTGGCTGCGGAGCTGCATATCTGTCCTGCTGTAGTTTCTCTGCTTTGCTTTGATCCATTCCTGGATTTCCTTTTGCTTTGTTCTATTTTCCATTCCTTGCTTCTGCTCCGGCTCTTTGCTTCAGCTCTGCTTCCTTTATTAGGTGTGCCCCACCTGTGTTCTGTTTGTCTCAGTCTGCAGTCTTCAGTCTAAGGTATGTCTCTGTGCTGTGTTTGGTTTACATGTCTGGTTTGTTCCGTATCTATGTCTTGCAGGGATTAGCGTTAGGACCCACCGTCATTGGAGTACTTTGGCGTAGTGGTGGGCTAAGCATACTATGGCCATATCATGTGACGAAATCTCCAATAGTTATCTTGTAGTCCTAGGCTAGTTTCTGTATTCATGTTTGTGTGTCTTTTATGTACCTTTGCCCTTCTTCCTTGAATCATCTGAGGATTCCGGTTCCTCTCTCCTCTCCCCATGTCCCAGTTAAGATTTCCTATCCTTGCTTAAAGGAAGAAGCGTCCGAGGGTTCCGGCTCCTCACTCCTTCCCCTGTGTTCCTTGCCTTCTTCCCTGTCCTTTGTTGTGCCCTGTACCATGTATGTCTTGTCAGGTTATGTTTATTCCTTGTCTGGTGCCTGTTTATCTTTATGCTACTCATGTCATGTTTCTAGCCACTTCTCATGTATATCCTATATCATGTTTCTTGCCTGGTCTCCCTTTCCTCTGCTGTGTTAAGTGTCTGCTACATTAACCCTTTGCTTAGCTTTCATTCTCCCAGCCTGCAGCATCCTGCTCGTGATCCATGTGCTATGCTTCATGCCTGCTCCAGGGTGCCTGCAGGATTCGTTTTGTCTTGGACTACATCTGCTGCCATATCAGGGCGCTGGTGTTAGGCTGCACTTCCTAGGTGCTCATCGCCTGGGCGAGTGTGGTCACCCTGCAACCAGGCCCTGCCCCAGACTCCACTGCTGCATCGTGACTCCTGCAAACAACCATCGGGCGCGCTGGGTCCCTCCAGTCACAGCTTGGACCCAGTCCGTGACACATGGCCGCAGGTGAACGGCCAGGAGTTCGCGGAGTGGAGTCCGCAGCATTCCAGCCCTTCCAGTGGGCCTCCGTACCCGTCTGCCCTTCCAGTGGGCCTCCGTACCCGTCTGCCCTTCCAGTGGGCCTCCGTACCCGTCTGCCCTTCCAGTGGGCCTCCGTACCCGCTTGCCTGAGCCTGTGCCTGTTCCTGCCTGAGCCTGTTCCTGCCTGAGCCTGTGTCCGTTCCCGTACCCGTGCCTGAGCCGGTACGCATGCATGATCCGCTACCTGAGCTTATGCCGGTACCCTTGCATGAACCAGTACCTGTGCCTGGCCCGGTGGTACTCCGTTCTCGTCCGCCCTGAAAGAGGGCTTCTAGCCATGTCGTGTGCCCCGCAAGAGGGCTTCTAGTCGTGTGCCCCGCAAGAGGGCTTCTAGTCGTGTGCCCCGCAAGAGGGCTTCGCCTTGTTCCAGTACCTGCCTTGTTCCAGAACCTGCCTTGTTCCAGAACCTGCCTTGTTCCAGAACCTGCCTTGTTCCAGAACCTGCCTTGTTCCAGAACCTGCCTTGTTCCAGAACCTGCCTTGTTCCAGAACCTGCCTTGTTCCAGAACCTGCCTTGTTCCTGAGTTGCGGCCAGCGCCCCAGTAAGTGGACTCCTAAGTCGAGTACCCTGTAAGTGGGCAACCTGCCGTGTACCCTGAAAGAGGGTTTCCTGAGTTGCGGCCAGTGCCCCACTGTGGACTCCCAGGATGAGTGCCTGCATCCAGGCTACCCTGGTAGAGTACCCTGCAAGTGGGCAACCTGCCGTGTGCCCTGCAAGTGGGCAACCTGTTGTCTGAACCTGTGCCTGTACCCGTGCCTGTACCTGAACCTGTGCCTGAACCTGTGCCTGAACCCGTACCCATGCCTGAACTTGTGCCTTTCGTGTCTGCCCAGCAAGTGGGCTACCTGTCATGTCTGCCCAGCAAGTGGGCTACCTGTTGTCTGAACCTGAACCCGTGCCTGTGCCTGAACCCGTGCCTGTGCCTGAACCCGTGCCTGAACCCGTGCCTGACCCTGAACCCGTGCCTGACCCTGAACCTGTACCAGTCGTGTCTGCCCAGCAAGTGGGTTCCTGTCGTGTCTGCCCAGCAAGTGGGTTACCTGTCGTGCCTGCCCAGCAAGTGGGTTACCTGCCGTGTCTGCCTTGTCAAGTGGCTTATCTACCTTGCCTTCGTTTGGACTAAATGTCAGCTAGAGTCAACTTCCTCAATCCTGTTCAGACATTCTGATTCCTGTTTTTGGAGGAGATTGGTCTACTAGCGGCAGTGCTGGTCATCGAAGGACTCCTACGTTTTTCGGACTCCGTATGCTGGTTCCTGGGTTGATTTGTTTCTTCAGTTCTTCCGTTAGGAGCGGGCCTTCCTTCTGTTGATGTTTCTGTTCGCGTCCAGAGGCCGCTCTTTCGGAGGGGGATTGTGTTACGTTCTGCCCTGGCTGCGGAGCTGCATATCTGTCCTGCTGTAGTTTCTCTGCTTTGCTTTGATCCATTCCTGGATTTCCTTTTGCTTTGTTCTATTTTCCATTCCTTGCTTCTGCTCCGGCTCTTTGCTTCAGCTCTGCTTCCTTTATTAGGTGTGCCCCACCTGTGTTCTGTTTGTCTCAGTCTGCAGTCTTCAGTCTAAGGTATGTCTCTGTGCTGTGTTTGGTTTACATGTCTGGTTTGTTCCGTATCTATGTCTTGCAGGGATTAGCGTTAGGACCCACCGTCATTGGAGTACTTTGGCGTAGTGGTGGGCTAAGCATACTATGGCCATATCATGTGACGAAATCTCCAATAGTTATCTTGTAGTCCTAGGCTAGTTTCTGTATTCATGTTTGTGTGTCTTTTATGTACCTTTGCCCTTCTTCCTTGAATCATCTGAGGATTCCGGTTCCTCTCTCCTCTCCCCATGTCCCAGTTAAGATTTCCTATCCTTGCTTAAAGGAAGAAGCGTCCGAGGGTTCCGGCTCCTCACTCCTTCCCCTGTGTTCCTTGCCTTCTTCCCTGTCCTTTGTTGTGCCCTGTACCATGTATGTCTTGTCAGGTTATGTTTATTCCTTGTCTGGTGCCTGTTTATCTTTATGCTACTCATGTCATGTTTCTAGCCACTTCTCATGTATATCCTATATCATGTTTCTTGCCTGGTCTCCCTTTCCTCTGCTGTGTTAAGTGTCTGCTACATTAACCCTTTGCTTAGCTTTCATTCTCCCAGCCTGCAGCATCCTGCTCGTGATCCATGTGCTATGCTTCATGCCTGCTCCAGGGTGCCTGCAGGATTCGTTTTGTCTTGGACTACATCTGCTGCCATATCAGGGCGCTGGTGTTAGGCTGCACTTCCTAGGTGCTCATCGCCTGGGCGAGTGTGGTCACCCTGCAACCAGGCCCTGCCCCAGACTCCACTGCTGCATCGTGACTCCTGCAAACAACCATCGGGCGCGCTGGGTCCCTCCAGTCACAGCTTGGACCCAGTCCGTGACAATATTTCTCTAGTTCTAAATGGAAGCCGGATTTCAGGTGGGTTAAGAATTCTTTATTACTTTTTTTTTAAAGTCAAGTTCTTATGATGTCACTCTTATCTAATGTTTCTTTGAATCTGTGGTCGTTCTAATCTAGTTACATGTTGTTGGTTGAACCCTTTAACATAATGAATGGTAATGGATTTTCAAGGCTGTTCTCAGTGTAGCTCGCTCTATAATATATCTATATGTGCTTTTCTAAATATGTCTAATGTATGTATTTTCTTTTGACATATTTAATAAAAAGCACAGACATTGGGGGAAAGGTGATACATTATTACCAAAGGCTTTAGAATTCAATTTTGTAAATAAAAATCATTATATTTCATGAAAAATGGTCGATTGAAGTAGAGATTGAGTAGAGTAGAGATTCATCGACTTGTCACATCTATCTATCTATCTATCTATCTATCATCTATCTATCCATCCATCTATCTATCTATCTATCATCTATCTATCTATCTATCTATCTATCTATCTATCTATCTATCTATCTATCTATCCATCTATCTATCCATCTATCTATCTATCTATCTATCCACCCATCCATCCATCCATCTATCTATCTCTCTATCTATCTATCTATCTATCTATCTATCTATCTATCTATCTATCTATCTATCTGTCTGTCTGTCCATCTATCTATCTATCTATCTATCTATCTATCTATCTATCTATCTATCTATCTATCTATCTATCTATCTATCTATCTATCTATCTATCCATCTATCTATCCATCTATCATCTATCTATCTATCTATCTATCTATCTATCTATCTATCTATCTATCTATCTATCTATCTATCTATCTATCTATCTATCTATCTATCTATCTATCTATCTATCTATCTATCTATCTATCTATCTATCTATCTATCTATCTATCCATCCATCTATACATTCAGCTATATATCTATTTATCCATCTATCTCTATTACAGCAGAAACAGAATTGATACAATATATACAGTGATTTTTTATATTGCTTATAAAATCTTTGGCTTTCGAAGGTCCATTCCCTGTTCTCCATCCTTCTTCCCACCCATCGTCCTTTACGAAAAACCTTGTATCATTTTTTGTCTTTCCGCCATCATTGTAGCTTCAGAAAAAACATTTGTAATTAACATAATGTGAAAAGATTACCTTCGGACGTGCTAATTATTCATATCATTTAGCATATTTATTGTTTTAATGTTTGTGTATTATATTAATAGTTTTGTCAGGTTCTTCCTTTCTATCTGTTTGGCTACAGAGTCTAACCTCAATATCGCTGTTTGACATTAGAAGCTTCTCTTGAGAGGAAGAAAAGTATTCTGAAATGCAATGAACAAAGGTTACTAAATTGACAGTTAAAATTCTAGTCCTGTATGTTTCCCTTTACCCCTAATTAAATGTCAAGGAACGTGATGTGGAATTTTCATAGTGTAGACACATTATCGATGCCTGATGAGCTGCCGACATCCTTGACAATGGAAGAGTTAAACCCTTGGACATGACATTTAAAAAAAGATATTCTTGAACTGTTGTGGCCATATTTATATACTTTTTTTTCTGGTATGTAACATGTAGCGGTTTTTATAATGAGGTGAATAAGTTAAAGTGGTACTTAAGTAGGCACTAGGCAATTACTATCTCTCAATGTACACAAAGATAATGATAGATAATGCTGGAGACTTTCAGAGTTCAAGGGCCCTATAACAACCTCAACACATTTTAATCGTCAGACTTTATTGCTTAAGACAACCTGCTCATAAATACATACATACAGCTACTTTTTATGAGCTTTTTATGAGCTTCTTTCAATGAATGTTGTGTTCATTCAAATCAATGAATGACCCTAGGTTTGGAAACCATGTGATCAAATGGAGATATCCATAACTCAAAGATAATTTGAATTATGGATGTCAATAAAATCATTCGGATTATAACAATAAAATAATAATAATAAATCAATCAATAATAGTAACTAAATCATAATAAAGGACAAAAAAATCCTAAAAAAAGCAAGAAATAATAATGTAGAACGTTATACAAAGTAAAATTATCAAGAATCCAAAACTCATAGATTGTGTGGGATGTCAGGGAAGCTGCTGTTATTATAACTATTAAGTTAGAGATAATAACTAAATAACTAAATAAAAACATAGCTTCTTATAAAAAGAAATGCAAAAATGAGTAAATGCAAAGTAAGTAAAAGTTAGAGGTGTCAAGAATCCAAAATGCATAGATTGCTGTGGCCCTTGAGGACTGGTGTCAGAGAAGCCGTTCTTCTTCATTGAAATAAATGATGAATAATAACGATTAAACAATGTAACTAAATAACAAATACAAAAAGAAATGAAACAAATAACAAAGATACAAACTCAAGGTAGAATGATGGTAAAATAATGATGGAATGGCATTCCGACTGCCAACACATGCTACAAATTCATATACAGCATAACAGATCTTTGCAGTGTGTTTCGTATTCCGCAAGTTCACCTTATAACCTTTCAATAATGTAATAGTTTATTTTTTGGTTTGGTCTTTTATGTTTCCACTTATTGTTTTCCACATCAGAATGTTCATGTAGTAAAAAATCTGTGTCTAAGAAAAAGACGTACGTTCTTTCTATGTTTCTGAACATGTTTCGTCAAACAAAAACAGTGTACGTTCCGCAGTATTGTTGTCGTTTTTTTAATACGACATGAAAAAAAAGGACCCAAACTAATCTGATGAGCATAATATATTCTGACAAGTTGGATACTTGGAACGATAATCATCAAGATAAAACTGGAGTCATTCTGGGCAAAGTGTTAAAAACCGGTTTAAATTAAAAATATTTATATGCCATGTTATCCTTTCTGAATATTTGGCCACCATCAGCCAACGTCAGCCATCTTGATTAAAATATTCTTGGCTCTTGACCTGGTGAAGATTTTATCATGAGATCGGCATAACCCATACAAAAACCAAGTAACCTCCTATAAAACTTTCTATTGTTCTTAAAAATTAAGTTTTTATTAGGGTTTTGCTCCATAACCTCTTCTTTGACCTCTTCTTTGTCATCGGTTGTAGATTGTTGTGTTTTTTTGGATATTTGTGAACCCGAGTGAAGGTTCCTCTTCTTGTTATCAGATTTTAGTATAGTTCCTTGGCTAAGGAATACTATTATTTTTTATTGCCTATGATACAGTTCCCCGCCTTTCTCTAGGACTGGTAGAACGAGGAAATTCATCGAGGCTCAGGTTTGGTTATTGATTTCGAAAGAAACATTTTTATGCCCTTCAAACATGAGAATGGTGACAGCTAATCTAAAAATGTTATAGGACACAATACACGTAGAATATATTACACACAAGGTCTGCCTTGACGATCAGAAGAAATATTCTACAAGCCCTATCATGGTATAGATATAGCTACTATAGATATAAATCGATAATTTCATTTAGTCTTGACCCTGAAATAGTTCAGGAGTAAGGGTTATCGTATTGTAAATTAACAACCAGCCATATTTTAGTCTTAGTTTTTAACACTCGACTACATTCTCTGTAAATTGAAGATGCCGTGACACTATACCGAGGAGAAATCAGAGAAAATTTGCAAGTTAATTTGTACTTGTGCCGCTTGCCGATCCCTAATTATTTCACAAGAGTTTTCTAGGAAGAGGTGACAGTTTTGAGCTCTCATTAGGCTGTTAGACTGTTGTCTGTTATCAATAAGAAAAAATAAACCACTGTGATGTTTAAACAGAGTTTTAATGAATAAGGGGAGAGTTGGTGTCTAATTGAGCAGAAGAAAAGAGTGCCCGTCCTAGGCAATAAAAACAGATTACACTTTGGTTTATTTATAGGAGACTATGCTAATTTATTTACTGCTTTGAGATTCTGAACACTGACATTTTGGATATGAGTGGCTGCACGTTACATTTTTATGCTCACGGAGCGTGCGACCGGGCATATGTAGCCGGTGTCCCTACAGCGCTGGAGCGGCAGACCGGGTATGTGTGGAGTGGTGGGCAAGTGACCCACTGGGCATTTGCCCGGTGTGCCAGATGCCCAGTACAGGGCTGCCTACTGCTACATTAATATAAATAAATAACAAACTTTCTTTTTTTTGGTTTCTTTGTTTAGTTTGCGGTCACCCACTGCCACTAAATAATAAGCTTAAACGTAATCATAACTACTATGGAATCTGTCTCTGCTATAACTCAGCTGTTTTTCTTGAGACCTGTGCAGTCACTAAAAGTAAAATTTTATATTCTGTAACAATATGATATATTGACATTCTATGGCTCACCATAAAGAAATTACCTTTCTTGGTTTATTGTCTAAAAATGACATTTATCAGCCCCATAAGGGGCAGATGCTGGGGTTATAGATGAGGGTAGTGTATTATTTAAGGCTGCATGTGCTAAGGGTTAGCTCTGCTGACAATACTGACTAATATTGCCTGCACTCACAAAACAACTTGCATATTCACTAATCTATGAGCTGTTTGCAAAAGTAATTAGGAGCTTACATTTTGTGAGTTTCAGGCAAGGACATGATTGATTGAAAACTCACATGCCCTCACCTAAAACTTTACAAAATGTCTATAACAACATATATATTTAAATTAAACAACACTTTAAACAATGACATGATGAGGTCTACGGACTCCACTCAAGTCAATGGAGGATGCAATGCATCTTAGAGAGTATGTGACATGACATTTCCAAGCTGGAGCTCAGTTCCAACTTGCACTTTGAGCTTGTAAATAACTTGATAGTCTTTTTTAACTCATATACAATTGAGCTGAAAAAATGCACCTTGTGCATTTTTAGCCAACTTGCATGCCATTTCAGCTTAGTGAATGAGCCTTGTAGTGTTTCCTATAAGAAAATAGAAATGGGGAACTCAATAAAATGATGGGAACTTCAATGGGAACTCAACCTTTGGGGGACATTCAGAAGAAGCTGCAGTCAACTCTGTTCCTTTTGAGGTCAGTGGCTTTCAGGACCTTAAATACAATGAACATTAAACTCTACTCTGCTGATGGACCTCAGTTCACGCTTTAAGTTTCTCTGATGTTATAATTTAGAAATTACGGTAAGTAAATACTTTTAACAATAATCATCTCTCCTGTACCCTTGGAGAAGCTTCTGAAAGATGGGAGAAATTTACAAGGAAGCTGGCTCTTTTTTTTGTGTGACTCCTGCTATAACGGGCAATGACTTAAAATGGTTTTGACATCTGGTTCTTGTGTTTCCAGGGTGTATTTGATGAAATAAATTCAAATGCTTCATTCCAGAATTACCTTGAGAATGTCAAGGAGAAAAAAAATGTTTTGAATAAAAAAATGTCTCTTAAATGTTTTTGTTTTTTTGGTGGGGAAATCTCTTCTTTTACTTTTTTTCCTATAAGACAATGTTGAACGTGGACTGGTTGCTTTACCTGGTACTGAAGTCACTGGAACAATGTAACAGTATTTGATACTTAAACAGACCATCAAAGTGACGGACCCTTCTCTCATCCTCCGTTAAAATATTCAGCCATGAAATATGCACCGGTATATTGCTTTTCGCAGATATCTGCTGAAAGAGTTTAATCAGCATTCGGAAGCGGTTTGCAAATTAAAGATCTAGTTGACCAGATAGAGTTATAGCGTTGTTAGGACGGGGTGACACAGTGAAGAAATTGAATGTCCTTTAATCTCTAGTACTGTGAATTATCATCTGCCACTGTTTGCATGCTAAATGAGTCCAGAAGGGTTTAGTTCAGTGCTCTTTTGCGGTATTTTACAATTTATAATTTTGTTGTAGTGTAAACAATAGCTTCTATCAATAACAGGTATATTCATATATTGGACCCTTATATTATTATATTAAAATTCATGCAAGTTCTTTATTGATTAACTAATACGCAAAGTATTTTTTTTTAATTTAGTCCTTGAGAATGGGTTATCATATTAATATATTTTAACACATTCCAAGGAGGTTCCCATCATCCTGAATATGATAGGACTTGGAGTTCTTAGCAAGACATTTCTGGAGGGCTGCGCGTTCTTCATTGGAACAAACCAAAGTCTTGACCTTGGTGGGATCAATAATTCGGTCTCCCCCAGGAGATTACTATGCAGAGAAATTTCTAATTCATAGGCAATCTTTTGTCGGGTCAGGCTCACTGACCTCCATCTATGTTTCATTAGAATCTTTTATAATCTTATACTCTGCCCACATGTTGCAAGTTTGCTCTTGAAAAGCTGACCAAGTTGCTTGGACTTCATTCTAATCCTAATTAACCCTTTTCTAGTATGCTTCACATCTGATTTTTAAGAGCAAAATTGATTGAAACTGAAAAGCTACAGAGAGCCCCAGAACCATATCATGATATGTATCTGGTGTTGATGTAACAACTCTACTGGATATATTTGCTTCCTTGTTGAATATTTTGAGGTCAGTTGACCTATGTTTCCGCCAGCCAGTATCTAACATCATATACTATCCAAATATATAATGATGCCAAGTAATCTAGATGGGAAGGGAGCTGATGGTTGGAGGTGAAAATCCTTCCATCCTCAATGGAACCCATCTGGTTCATACTGGTCAAACTGGTCAATAGAATAGCTTTATAATAATCCAGTTCCTTGGTAATTTCCGAGGTTCTGCTACTCAATCTCTTTATATACCAAAGTATCATAAGCTACAAAGCACAGGGAATGCTTGAATAAGCAATGTCTTCGTTAAGATACACATGACATCATGTCATCATATTTACATTACAATATCAGGTGAATTTGGCATTGCAAACATTACAAAACCACTATTCCTCTCTATTCAAAGAGTGAAAAATGTTCTTACCTTTTCCTCTTTATACAATATTTGGCTACATTATTTTATAAGCATAGGCGAATGTCTCCTTTCAATTATAAATGGGATTACAAGATATCTAGCAGTTTGTCAATGCTCTTTACATTACGTATGACATCTTCAGTATAGCTAAGAAATTTTAATTTTCGCAAAGCTATCCAATTTGCACATTCGATCAGATATCCTGTGTTTACATATAATTGTGTTTCCAGATACTCGTTTTGTTGAAGCGCGATACTTTTAGAGTCACGATTAAGAATATTGCTGTGATGCAGTTTAATGGAATCTTCTTCACATGCAGAAATATTAAACGGCTTTCCGGAGATATTACATGGTTTGACTAATAACGAATGTCACGTACTTTTTTCTTTTCTCTGTACAAAGAGATCTAATCCGTGAAACCTATTTTTAAGTTTAGCATAATTTCTGAAACTTTTAGATCTGTCATTGTTATTATTTTTTTTATTTTATATACTATATTGAAGAAATGTGTGTTAATCTATAACACATTAATGTTTTTCTCTTTTGGACACAGGATTCATATAGAATGGACACATTTTTGACAAGCCCCATTAAAATCCTATGTTTAATATCATATGCATCAGGGAATAAAATTATTTCTATAAAAATGTCTCAAATGTCATTTTGATTCTTATAGTTTTAATTTTTTTATTGTTCCAATGTCACCTGTGTGAGTGATTTAAAAAAATCATAATGGGGAAAAATGTAAAATGTCCTATTGCCAAACCAGACATAGTTATTTTGACACCAATTTTCTTTTCATTATATAAAAACAAATATTTTTTTTTTTTCAAGTCTGGATTATTCTCAGTAAACTTTCAGTTATTCACTAACATGAACTCACCACAATTCCCTTGGACACATTGTTTGAGCTGCGTTAGTGCTGGGGGTATTTTAAAGAGCGATCGATGTGTTACATTGTTAAGCTGATCCTGGTTAAGGGTAGGAATCGGCCATTAGCAGGTCATGGTGAGTTTACACTAAACACAAAAAAAACAAACAAGCAATGTGGCTCTCTGGCATTGTATGTAAAAACACTCATAAAATATAAAATGTAACTTTTTTTGCGCTGTTTCTCTAGATTAGAGTGGTTTGTCCGTGCCTTAAAATGCGCTTCAGTGCCCCAGAGACAACTTTAATCATTACGACTCCACATTTTAGTATCAAGCAACCGCAAAGCAGGTCTACAGATCCTCCAACCTCCAGCCTCAAAGAACCTGAAAACATCCCGATATCTGCCAGGTACATGAATGAAACAATGTCCTGGTACCGAATCACATTACGTATATAAGAATGAAGATGTATTAAGCCTTCCTTCCCAGCATACGCTGTGCTTATACTGAAGCCGTTTCAGAAAATACGATGAAACGCGTTCTCTTACGTTTTGGACTATTATTCACCATAGTTGCTTCTTTGAGGTTTCAGCATAACTTGAAATTGATTTGGGATCATGTCTAGAGTACAAATGGAGGTGATGGCCTTTTATACAGCGCTAACGCCGCTCCCTCTCCAAATTGCTTTGTAGCGTTTAATAGAAGATCAGATGTCAGTCTGAATAACCGCAAAGGCTTCCACCTTAGACCTGTTCTGATCCATACTCAATATGACCTGTATATTTTTACTTCCGAGCGCAAGGGGACTTCTATCGCATCATGTCCTTGTGAGATCGCCTCTTCTTATAAACATAATGATACTTTCATGAAAAAAATTAAGACACCAAGCATTTTAATGTTCACGTTAGGGAACAAGATGCTAAGGAACAATTAATGATATATGGGTATACCAATATACCCATTCTCTGTCGCCCCCTTGATCATACTTGTTCCTTGAAGTTGGCCATTAGAAGATAGGCCATATGCCTGTCCCATGCCTCTACAACTTCTGCTGGGAAGCTGATCCACTTATCTACCACCCTCTCAGTAAAGTAAGACTTCCTTCCATTCCATCTCAGCCTCTGACCCTCTAGTGTTAGATTCCGGTCTCTTGTTGTAATTTTTCTCCTCCTTTGAAATAAATTCCCTCCTGTACTTTGTTAAATCCCCTTATGTATTTAAACGTCTCTCTCCCATCCCCCCCTCTCTCTCTCCCTCCTTTTCTCTCTCTCTCTCTCTTCTTTCTCTTCTCTCCCTTTCCTCTCTTCTCTGAAACAGACCATTTTTGGTCTCTCCTAATCATTTTGTCTCTAAATACTCTTATTCCCAGTTAAAATAATGTTATGATGCAATTGAATCCACAATCATGGTTGCTGTCTGTCCTCCCTGTTAGAACGACGATACGCTGCATTGCTCTACTTTTAATGTCCGCTCCAGAAGATATTAAATAAATCACCTTGAAGATTTTACTCATTCTTCCTGCGTATGGCCGACCACAGTTCAGTTGTAGCTACACCTTAGGCCACTGAAAAGAATAATTGCAAATGGAAGCGAAGAAGCAATAAGTAAACTGTAACTAAGTTACAAAAACACTAACCCGGAGCTGGCAGAACATTATGAAATAAGGGAACTAGGGATTAGAGAAAGAAAAAACCTAGGGGCAAATTGAAGTTGTGTCATCTGAAGAGCAATTTCTCTGTTTATGTGTAATTTCATGGTAAATTGTCCTCTAGAATTTAAGTAATAACTGGCCTTTGGTGAGTCTTGCGGGTTTAACCCTTGGAGACAAGGATGTTGAGCAAATCACAGAGGTAAAAAAAAATGATTTAATGTCCATGGTAGCAGAGCGTTTAGATACAGTCGGAGAACATTCGCAGTCTTGCCACTTAGTAACTATCCTAATAAATGAGTTCTGGAAAAAGTCACAAACCCATTTTTTATTTTTACATTGCTTTGGGTACTATAAAATTTTTATTATTTTCTTCAGCTAGTAATGCAGAGTTCTAAGTTCTCGGACATTGCTTTAAATACAGCTTTATAATGGAGAATGATGAATGAGGATGATCTATGGACCATTGAGGAGTAGATTTTCAAGGGAGAAAATGTCTCCTGATCAGCTGTGATTTTTTTTTTAACCAGAATTACATCTTTTCTGTTTCTTTACAGTTCCTTTCATTGGCACAGGGGGGCGCTGCACAAAAATATGAATCCTTTTCTTGGTTAATTCCCTTCCTTCCTATACATCCAAGCTTCAAGAGCTGGTGTGACGTATGTTAAACAGTACTTTCCAGTTGGCATCCAATGTTTGGTATGTCCTCATGCACCAGATATAATTTTAAGTCATTATATAGCAAGACCATTATTTATTAATTTAGTTAATTGGGTGGGAAAGACATGATCGAAAAAGGAGAGAAATAGTCTTTTGTAGGCCACTAAAGAAACTATTCCTGTAAACCACAGGTCATTAATTTAGTCTTCGTGTCCCACTGGGTTTAATGGAGACCCCCATTAGAACCCAACTGGGTAATTTGCAGATCCTGAGATGTTTTGTATCCTTGAAGGCAAATTTAAGAATCATTACTCTTAGCAACTGTGAGACTCACTCTAGATGTTCTTTAGCGCAAAAGGCTACTAAGAGATCCAGATGCTCGAGGAACTAGGAAATGGGTGAAGCATGACCTCAAAATGGCCGCTCTATGGTCTAATTGGAACCCATTACGGACCGGAGTGGATATCATGAATGTCAAGCTATCTGCCTTCTCGAAGCACTCCCAAAAATGTAACATATTGCGAAAGAGCGAAGTCAGCCCTCTCGGCGTGCCTGGTGGGTATGATAGACATGATTTATTTAAGTCTGGAGTCAGAGTGGAACCACTTATCTACAGTCGTTAACATACGACATAAACAGTTCCAGAGCGGCTGTTGTTCCAGTTTCCTCTCTGCTTAGATTTACAGGCAGTGCATCTTTATGACATTGTCTTTCATTCTCTCGATTATTAACAGTATAGAAAATAATCTGTCCCTTCATACTTTCTTTTCTCTGTAAGTTACAGGCTGGAGTTTTTGGACTGTGTCCCAGTATGGGGAGCTCGCACCATCTGACTGCTAAATAGAATATTCTTACAATTTACTCATTCATTTACACAAACATTTTATACATTTTATGCACTGGTTTTGAAATTTAATGGTGGGAGTCTATAATAGGGAAGCTATTTCAGTAAGTCGGTTTATGTATTTACTCTATAATTTAGAGCCATCGACCTCCACTTCGTCTTTTAACGCGACTGTTTTTTACACGACTTCAATCTGGATGAAATTAAATTGTTTTTCATTGTCTGGGTCATAAGTTTGATTTAAAATATATGTTCAGAAGCACTTTTTTTTTACTCTCCATATGGATTATATGATCTACAATGAGCAAAATGGCACATTTTTTAAATAGAAAATAATACATTTCACTTGTCCTTATCTGCTCCTCCTGAGAGATCCATAGGAAATGGGATCACAAGAAAGGGCGCATTATATTATATATATTATATTATGAACAACTATTTTTTGGAATCTTGGTCAAATGTTTCAACAAATATTATAACAAATGGGTATCATGAATGAAGGAGGAAGGTGATACTGAATAGAAAACTCCAGAAGGACAGAATGGTTCGTAATTATATTTTAACCTGCTCGTCAAAGTTAGTCTGTTATTACTTGTCTTTATTTAACAAGCGAATGAATGATTGTGAATGTAAAGCTTGTCCTTGGATCACGTGCTTATGAAATCTGTATCCGAGAACGCAATAATTCTATATAATTCTATACAAAAAGGGTTTCAATAGGTACCCATCATCGATACAATAAAAGAAAATAATTAAAATATATATATATATATTATTTATACCGCTTGAAGTAAGCCTGTGTTCACTAGGTTATCGTCATTGACCTTCATGGAGACCGACACCATAAATCTTGTTACAAAAGGCTTTTGTGATGGTTTAATCTCTATGAACGCATTGGATTTCGTTTCAGTTCCACCTAAATTGTTATATGTGTTTAAGGCTAGAGTCAACTTTAACTTTTTATTCTACTTTTTGTCTGTTATCATAACCATCGTTGTTTGTCTAGCAATAATACCAATGTCCTTTTGAACCAAACCAAGTGGAAACATTTACATAGATGGCTGTATGGGTAAAACGTTCCATATGTTGGGTGATGTTCTCTGTAGGTCATCTTGTTGTATTATATGGGGCACCGCTAATGATTTGTTAATGTACGATTTTTTCTATTTTTGAGGGATTGCAAAAACTATGAACAAAGACAGAATTAAACATATTGGGTCACGTTATCAACAAGGGGGCATTAAAATATATTCTTCTACTAGGAGGCTCCAGCGTAGACTCACCTGACCCTTGGTTTAGGTCTTCTTTATTATTTTATTTGACGGAGTCCCATTGTCAGATCTTCAACGGACACGCATTCTTTCTCCTTCTTTTTAATACAACGTTCCGGGCTTCCTCCATTAAAATATTGATAACATTTTTTTTTTTAAAAAAGGTGACATAACCATTACAACATCAAGTTACCCCTGCAAACGGCATGATTGTGTCCCATCGAGAGCCTCAATTGCCTGCCATATAACAAATATATAATTTTAAAAAAATAACTTGAAATCTAGTTTTTTTCTTTTTTTGGATCAACTTCCTACATATTCTTAAGATGATACTAAATATAAAATACTAAAAAAATAAAATTAATTAAAAAAAAAACAGGCAAAGTGAGATTCCCATTTACGCAAATGATTTTTTTTTTTTCTGGATGTTTTTGAAAAAAATAATAATTAGCATTTGAAGACTCCTTAATTCTCGATGCCTTTGACAACCGGTTGCAGAAATGACACGAGACGCGCGTCAACGCGGTGAAACGAAGCAGCTGGTATTTGTTGAGAGTTTGTACGGAGAACCCCATCTCGTTAATGGCCCGTGGCAGAAAGTGGCATCTGGAAAACGAACACAATGAATGTCACCGCAAATTATTAATGGCCCCACCAGCCGCTCTCTTCTCTTTTTTGTCATCGACAATGTGACAATTACTGTAAGGTTTGTCTATTAACCATTAACCGCATG
Organism: Spea bombifrons; assembly: GCF_027358695.1. Lineage (NCBI taxonomy): Eukaryota > Metazoa > Chordata > Amphibia > Anura > Pelobatidae > Spea > Spea bombifrons. The sequence goes on along the minus strand of NC_071092.1, from coordinate 2,433,455 downwards.
GCAGATGCGTGAAGGATACAGGTTTCACGTCGGAAGAATTATTGCCGTGTTGTTGCAACAAAGATTGTTTCAAAAGTCGCTGTTTATCTTCTCTTTTGGTTCCCTTGAAGCTATGGGTGCGATGTTATCGAAGCATTATTTCTTCCGTGAAACACGATTGTTTTAAATGATCTCGCAGCTTCTAATATTAAATCATTTATCTAAAAGAAGATAAAACAACAAACCTTTTATTCTTCTGGCTGTCAAATGGTAAAATACATAAAATATTGAATATATCTATTTATAAAACAGAATATTGTTTTATTAATTTGATATTAGCTATAAATGGATACCTCTATTGAATAGGGTTAAGAATAAATGTAAGGATACTCAATGCCCAAAGTTCAAATGGCCAAAGAGGGGCGCTTTTGTTCATGGGAGGAATTATGTGGGGTCACGTAATGTAACGTTGTGTGACCCCATGTCAGGGCAGGAAAGAGGGGACATCGGAGGAGGAAAGAAGGGCACGAGGAAGATAGTGGGGCATCGAGTGAAGAAAATGGGGCTCAAAGATTTGGAAACCAAACAGAGAGTCTTAATATAGGGGGATCTTTGAAGAGGTTTAGAGCAGCCGCTAAGATGTTTTGTTTATTTATTCCTTTAACTGAAATGAGGCGCACAATGCCACGTTTACCATTGGCATAAAGGAACTCCTTTCTACAAGCTGCACGTATTAAAGAATGACCCAACATCAAAAAAAAGCAACTTGCCAGTAACAGTGAACTTGATTTGACCCCGAGATAAAGTAGAACGAGCAACATTTTAATGGTGCATAATAAATGAAATTATTCCTATATGCAGCCAGTAAAATCAATGGCAGGACATTCTATGATGTAATACACGCAGCGTTTGTTTTGCGTACTTCTATATTTCCCGATTTGGCACCGAATAACTTAAACTAAACGTACTTTCAAAATGCAAATATTTTATCAAGTTAATAAAAATGTGAGATATTATTTATGTCGCCAATATATTTAAAGTCTAGACACATTAAATGCAATTTATCCATAACTTTTTGACATTATATTGTTATAATTATGTATTTGGTACATTAGTGGAAACACCTGTCATAAAAAGTAAACTTATAATTTAAAAAGAAAATTATGCTTGTAAATTCAATTAAATAAATAAATATATACATATAAAATAATAATAATAATAATAATAATAATAATATACTACAATATAATTATAATGCAATATAATAATATATCAGATATAATCAAAGACTCTAGGAGGGCAGGGCAACCCAGTAAGTACATCTTTAAAATTATGAACCTTTATTTATTTATTTATTTTAGTTTTTATATTATTATGCAGCATATGAACACAGTAATTTTTAAAATTTGCTCTAAATTTTCACATTTTGCTCCATATTTGCTCCAACAAGGCATTTATAAAATGACCCTTTTTTCTGATATTTCAAGCCTTGTAAATGTTGCATTATCCTGTCGCTGATCCTCCAGCAGAATGCCGGAACATTTTTTTTTTTTACGTTGTCTTTGTTTTATAAAGCGGAAAATCCCTCTATGTTGTGTTTTTAACTTATTTCCTGACATTGGGCTTTCTATCTGGCTCTGACTTTACATTTAATACTTTTGGAATGTAATGTAAGCGTACATATTCTAACTTTCCTCTTGCTATGATACAAATAGTAACAGCGATTTGTAACACTGGGATTGCTTTATGTTTTGACCGGACACTAATCACACCGGACATGTACCTCAAAGCACTTCCAAGGACCTTCCCAACTACGCTCATTCACTTTCCCTCGAGCCCCAAACCAGCTCATGAAATCACCTCTGTGGTCATTTTATTCGACATGGCCTGATTTCCTTTGTTTTCAAAGAACAGTTTTATATTCTGCGATATGGTGCAGCTCTGAGCTTCTACATTTGAAGGTTATACAGAGAAACGAGTCTCCTTTAATGTCCATTGACCATGAAATGTTTGGGCTTTGCCAACAAAATAGTCAACAAAATAAAGTACTGCTAGGGTGCATTTGTTGAAGGTCCTCTGTGATTTTAGATTTGTTGTTGAAAAAGAAAATTATTACAAAAATGAGTCAAACAAGTTTGACCTGGTGTCTCTGGTCAATGAGCTTCTTCCCTGGGTCTCTAGGTCACTCTCCTCTTTTTCCAGGCACGGGATTGGTTTTCAGCCATGCCTATTTCCCGCCCACGCTCCCATCTCATTATATGTTAGCTGGAGCTAGGCCCGCCCCTGCTCATAGCTTGCCCCCCACATCACATGGCTAAACACCACGTCCCCAAGGATCCTATTAGGGCTCAACATCAAAATAATGCTTGTTATTTATTTAGACTCCAGAAAAAAACACACTCACCATTAAAATAATCTAATCAGGCCAAAAACGGGCTGCTAAAAAAAGTTTTTTTTAATAAAAAAAAAAAGACAGTTAAATGATCCATGATTGTATTACGATGCACGTTCACTTATGAAGTCAAATGCACAAGGCTCGCTCTGGCATTAGCTTACACATCACGACGGCAGATGAATGAGGTCAATAATTTTATGGCGGACAGTTGTGTTCCTACAGAACATCATTCAGGTCAAAGGCAATCTCTCTCTTCCAGTGTTCATTCGGCGGTGTCATGATGTCTAATATACTGATCAGTTTGTAAAGAAATTTTTACGAGAGCTGACAGTCTGGAAAACTGACTAAGCACTCCTCAATAATAATGAATCATTGGAAGTATGATCTTTCCGTCTACAAGTTGCAGTTTCACAAGCAGAAAGAGTCCTTGAAAAACCTCGGAAATCCAGATGAATTGTGCGGAAGTCATTGGTTTTGGATTTATTGAAGTTATTTATCTAGGTATCCTTAAATTTATAGTTTTTAGGTGGCTAACATTGTCTCTCAGCTTGAAGGAAGCAATAGTTCACATTCTCGGGATTCGGTTAATAATCACACAGTAGGACAGCTGAGTGTTTTAACATTCCATGGCTTAGAAGAAGACACAACTTTTTACCAGATCTCTGGTGGAAAAACTTATTTTCTGACTGTCTACAAAGAATTATTATTTGTTTATGATGCACCACCATTTTTTTATATGTAGGCTTGTTTTTGCTCAAACTATCTTATAATTAATAGAATTTCATGCAATAAGTGCTTTGTTGAATCACAAAAGACAATAAAACAAATCAAGGAAATAGCATCAGGCCCAGGGTTTTAGCATCGGGCCCGGACTGCGGATTAAAATCTAGCAATGCGGCTGCACCTACATCATCAGGGAGCCGCTGGCCTTAAAGAGCCAGGGTCGCCTTCCGATCATCGTCCTGACCCTGCTTAGCATAATTTTATTTCTCAGTGCCTAAATACGAGTGTTTTTAATATAAATTAGTGACTCCGTTAGCCAACAAGGGCCTTCCTAGAGACCTTGATGTTTTTTTCCCTATTAGATCTCCATAAATAAAAAAAAAAAAAAAAAATAATAAGCAGGAACACTCAGAGCTATTTAAAAATGGAGAATGTGAAAAATTGAGAACATTCTACTTCCTAGAAAGGGTAGTAGATAATACCTGGAATATATCATAGGAACACTTACTAAAAACACAGCGGTTCATTTTAACTGAAATTAGCTTTTTTTTCTGAATACTCGTAGCATTTAATACACTTCATAATTATGATGGTTATTCACTATGCACATGGAATTATGCACTAAGTATTTACACACACCATATTTAATACTAAATTATGTACTCCAAAAAAAGCTTGATGACCTTTCTGCAGGCCTTTGAAGTATTTAAAACATAATTTCGGTATTAATCTATTTATATGCAAATGGCTTAAATTCATGCATTGATTCAAAAGACTAATCTAAAATGTCCTTTTATTACGGGTGACCTTTTCTGACTGCAACTTAAGTGAAAGAATTCTTCCACAGTCCTTTGGAACGTTTATGTGTACAAAAACATTTACTTATACAAGAAATACATTTGATTATCGATTATTGATAAGCCATCGTACGTTGTTGAAAACACATTTCTCAACATTGGTTATGTGGCTTAACTTTTCAATAAATTTAACTATTCTTCATTAATGCCAAAAACATAGGGGGGAAAAAGAGCACTAGAATTTAGATTTTTGATTAAATTTTTATATTTTTTTTATTATTATTATTATTATTATTATTATTATTATTATTTTATTATTTATTTATTTATTTTTTTAGAAATATTGCCATTGTTTTCTTCTCTTTTCTTTTGCATTCTGGTAGAAAATGTTTCTGTGTCAAGAAAGAAAGAAAAAATGGAACCCTTGACCGCCTCGAATTTGAAAACAGCCATAACTGTCGTACTTAATGGATAGAACTGTTTTAAAGAAAATAACAGAATCTTTCAAAGTAAAAAAATAAAATAAAACATTTTATATGCGACCTTTATATATTTATCTGTTTATCACTCTTTTAAGAAAGTGTGAATGTATAAAAACCTGGTATTTATATAATTATTTCATAGCGGCAGAAACTGAATTGTTTATTTTCCTTGACTTTTTTAGATCAATAAAGGGAAGAAAAAAAAATGTCACTATGTTCCCTTAAACAAAAGCGTGAACGGAGGAAGCAACAGGTGTTCTGGAGACCGTTGGGTCAAACATTCTTTACTAGAAATAACTGTTCCTTAGAATTTAGTTTTTTAAGGGAAAGTAGTCAATACATTAACCTATACCTTCCTTATCAAGGGTATTTTACGTTTTATGAGCGGCTATCATAATTAAATAATTATAAATAATAATTAAATAATTATAAATAATTATGATATAATTATATTAAAAAAAAATATATATTATATTATTTAAAAAATATATATTTAAATGTTTTTTTTCCCAAAAAACAATTATTGTGTATTAATATGTATTTTACTTAAGGGGACGTATGCCTGGAGCAAAGCTAATAAAATCCGATTTATGCTATTATCAGGGACTGATTGATGACCGAGAATCCCGTTGCCTGACAATATATTGATTAAATGCAAAGTATGTTTTTATTATAACCTGTGAATTTCAGTATCATTTCAAAAAAGATTTACGGTAACATTTAGCAAAGCAAAAAATGGCATTTTCAATAAGTTCATAGTTGGTAATTTCATAATTCAAAATTTTCTAATTTGTAATTAATTGTAGGCATATTTAAAAAAAAAAAATTCTAACCCTCTTTTCCACCCTTTGTTCAGAACGATGCCAATGGGATAGCCACCTTTTTAGCAATAAAAACACTGGTTATAGGTTTTATTAATCAAAAGCAAAGGTGACCGTATTAATAAAAACATCTTAAAAAAATCTTTATAAAATACGGATTAGGGACTCATCTTGCCGCGTTTAATAAAGGTATGTAATTATTGATAGAATGAGAAAGGCACCTCGAAAAAGGAATTTATTTAAATGCATTTTACGTCTTTTTCGAATGTGACGAGCCATTCTCTGCTGTAAATATACCATGTTTTTATTCCATTTTAATTATGTCTATATAAATGCGAGACCGAAATATATTCCCTTGGGCGTAGCGAGCTTCGGGGCTAATGCATTACATAGCTATTAATTATGCAAATTTATGGGGAAAGAGATATTTTAGTTGCTAAGATGCAAGACTGGGAGTTGAAAGTTTATATGATGTTACTGAAATCATAGACATTTCCTTCTTTATCATAATTTAAATACCAACCAGCAGCAATATGAAAAACAAAAAACATTCTTGGGTAATATTTCAATTGAATTTATTTGATATGTCTTGTTGTAGCTATACAAAGGAATATTGGAAAAGAAATCTAACTAACCTCCTGCATTAACCATATTAAGCACACAGTTACTGATTCCATAATATATTGTTTAAATTGTCTCTATCCCACCTCTAAAACGTTTTTTAGGTGCTGGGGATGCTCTCGGCCACTCCTTGTAGACAAGAATCCCCATTGAGGTCTTCAGTGGTCCATCTCTTCAAAGCAGGACCAAGAAGATCCAGTCTTTCCTTGGCTATACCAAGGAGAGAGAAGGGGGTACATCTTCCTTTGACGAGTGTGATCCCAGACGAAGAAGAAGGGGAGCCAGATGTTCCTCGGTGACCTTACGATGGCACTGGTACCATTTGTGGTGAAAGTAGGACACCTCTGTCTTTTAACTTTAATCACATCGTCCAAAACCTAAAAACAGAAACACGCAGGAAGCAGGAATGCTGGAATAGGTCTGTCAATCTGGTCAATATTCCACCAACTTGGACCATACCATTTTTATGGCATCCATGTTTTTCCGACATCTTGCCTAACTTTCCAGTCTACAGGTTTTGACAAAAAACGAAACTTCGTTTAACGCATACCCAACACACACCAGACATTTGCACAACATTGATCAACATTGGCGGAAGTTGTTCTCTTGTAAAAACATTGGTGACATTCCAACCCCCAGCCAAAGATAGTATAATGGACAATGTAAGGATTGGCACGGGTCCTAATCCAGAATTAAGTGCATTTCTGCCTAATATATTCCACTTCTAATGACAGTGGATATTGGAAAGTGACAGATGATAATTTAATGCCATATCTGTTAGGAGAACTAACTCCCGTCAAATACAATTCCAGATTAAATTCATCTTTTGTGGTCAAGCTCTTGGCAAAGGCCTACCGAGCACATTTTAAAGAAGCACAAATCAATTTTCATAATTAGTTTAATCATCTGTAGTATATGTAATTTGGTTTGGAAAAGTTTGGAAAAGAATGTAAAATAAAAGAAAACTTAAAGCAGAGGGAACTCTGGGCATAAAAAATCTAATGTAGAAAGAAGGCAGAAAGTATTAATTCATGAAAAAATACATATATATATCTATATATATCAACGTCAACAAATAAAACATTTCATGGCAAAAGTCCATAATGTAGGTCTTAACCTTGAACCATTGATGCATGTATTTTGACTTACAAACATTTCATAAGAGAAGGGTCGGTACATGGACGGGATCTCCGGGGGCTTCCATGAAAACACAGAATTTGACAATAATAATAATTTAAAATAAGAACTAAAATAAGAAAAATGCTTCCGCACAAAAGCTTCCTCTGCCATCTTTAATCGAATGACATCACACCACACAAGATGATTCCTGAAACATTGTGTCATAAGCGGGCGCGGAGCGTGTAGGTCACCACTCTAGAGACATCTGCAGAAACTTAGGTACAGAAACAATGGGTTTTTACCCAAAGTAGTCCTACTCTTTCACCCAGTTGTAGACTATTTGTTGCTTGTATGATGAATCCTATAAATAAATACAGACGATCACCTTTGTAACTTCAATTTAACAACTTGACAAATAAGGAAAGTTAAATAATTATTCATGGGTTTTGTCCAGAAAACAATTTGTGACAATCCTGTCAAATTAATTACTGTTTGATGGTCTTGCAGCCTAGGGCTATGAAAATGTTTTTTTTAGGCTGTTGCTTAGCATTTATAGAAAAATATCTCAAAATACGGGGAATACAAATTCTATACAGATAATCCAGCCGTCTTTTTACATAAAAAGGCACAATTATATATAAAAAAAACTGCAAACATATTTTCTCATATTATTTAAAAATAGTGTTTTTCGTATGAAGCATTGCAGAAATATTCTTCATTTTATTTTCCAGGCATTTAAATGTTGTATTCCTATCTTTTATAACAAATAAAAAAAAATCATATGATTACCATAATATAGTAAAGAACATAAATGAAAAATGTGGGGGGGGGGGTTAGCATAGAAAGCCCCCACCCCACATACTAGACCACCGAGAGGTTGATATATGAAGTCCCACAGACTCTAAGGTAACTTGATTTGCATCTGTCTAATGCAAGTCTATATATCAAAGAAATTTGTGGCAGATGGCACTTTTTGGCAATAGAATAATTTTATTGTGCGGCGTCCGCCTCTGACTGCTGTTCTGTTTTTCCTCTTCATTTTCACAAACTTGAGAAGGAAGAGATTACAATTTTGCAAATCACTTTTTTTGGCAAGCTGGATAAGATGAAACGCATTTCCCTCTTTCGCAGATTATTTACAGCAAAATCTTAATCATCCGACTCTTAAAGCTAAAATCTATGGCTAAAAGCAAATTGGGATAGGGAGCCCTTAAATAAGTATAGAATTTCCAGGTTCTCCATTCTGATAGCTGAACGATTATAAATATTCACTCATACAATTCATATGTAGCTCTAAAGAACATGCCTAATATGAAGTAAAAAAATACAAAATAATACCTTGATTTTAATCGATTTACATAAAAAACCCATAAATTAGCTGAAATTTGCCTGGTGCGTTTCGCTCATGGGCAGAATACTATGGGTCAATATCCAAAAAGAGAAAAGGGGTGGAAAGATTGGCAGAGAGAGCGATGAGATTGAGTTGAGAATATATATGAAAATATAAAAAAGTCAAACGACTCATTGCAACTCAACAGGGTCCATGGCGAGTAGCCAATAGTTGACCTTACGTTTTGTAATCATTGAGACACAAGGGTGAACATGGAGTAGGTTGGCGTGACATAGAAATGTATCGAGAGCTCAGTAACAGGCAGAAAGCAATAACTGTAGACGGGGACCTTGGTGGGAGGTTAGCTACAGAGGAGTAGGGTATAGGACTATGGTATAAAAAATGGCGGCAGTGGGTGGAATTAACACTTAGGGTCCAACTGGCTCCTGTTGCACCTAAGAAGAAACCTAATGGAGAAACCAAGCCGGGAAAGAAGAGAAACTTATACTTACAGACATAATATTGTAGCGAAGCGGGGTCTGCAGGAAAGGAACAAGACATGGAGGGATGAGTTCATAATATAAGCATCGGAGTTCCTTTTCACTACAAGTAGATCATATTTTAAGCGCCGCGTACACACAAGCTGCTTGGTTATTGTTACATATACAATTAATGCAGGCTTCGGGAAAGAAACATCTGTCGAAAACAGTTTATTATCGAGATATAAACACGGTAAATGTTTTGAGCGGCACGGAGTATCCTGCTGTTAGGATTCCAGCGCATTAATGTTAATAAGAAATTACTGAAAGTAGGCTGCCTGGTACCGGCTTTTCAGGGCGTGGAAACACGAAGATTGTGATTTCAAAAAAAGCTTTTTTTAGAATATTCAAAGGTCTTGCCCCGGAATGTAAACAAATAGAAACAGATTGCTGCGATTTCTGGATACACTGTATCATTTTCCTGTTGGATAGATATGAGAGAAGATATAAATGCAGTGAAATATGATCCAGAACCATGTTCAGGGCTGGACTAGGGATAATTAAGTGGCCCTGCCACTTTAAGGCCAGCTGCCTCCTTAAAGTGTAAGCGCGCCCAACGGCTGTTTATGATCGTAGTGTGCAGCCAGCAGCCCTACAAGGCTGATAGGGTGAAGATGGGGCACTTTTGGCTAGCGGCCTATCGCTCTAGCGGTCTAGTATGCCAGAAAGCCCGTCCGAGTCTGCTCATTGTCGTTTCAATGAATGAGAAATATCAGGTGTCGGCAGGCATTAATTGACAGAGAAATGTGATTAAAAAATGTCACCTAATCAGTAGAAACAAGAAATCCCAGGGAATTTATAACTAAATGGCTTCGCTTTGGCAAAGTCATTGAAGAGACAGCGAGTCATTAAAAACGCTCCCCTGGTGCGGTGTTGGATTTACTCATCTTCAGAGACTCCAACATTTCTGTTCTGTAGCTGCCTTCGTTTTCCGTCAACACTCCTGTAACATTTTCAGCGAGACACAATAAGCCGGGAAACTATTAGCCTCACAACATAAAGAAATCTTTTTATTTTTTGTCTGTAGTTAAAATGTTTTCTTCGGGACGTTGTGAATCGGATTTATATGGTGGCACTTGGAACGACGGTGTACTTAACCAGAAAGGGGACTCCATTTAGATGTTTTGAACGTATACTTATGAGACTTATGAAGAAGAAGTATTTACCAGCGTACCTTAACCAAACGACGACAGCGCTCCAGAAGAGCAGGTGTAACTGTGAAGGCCGGCAAGCAACCTGTCCTAATACCTGTGAATAATAACAATGTATGCAGAGTATTCATATTGAGTTGTTCATGGACCACCCAAAAATTAACCATCGGAAAAGGACAACATTAAGACCAAGGGTCAAATGCTTATTGGGGATTCTGCGGAACCCCTCCATGCATTCACAAGGTGGGACATCACATGACTTTCCAGGGACCTCTCAGCTACAGTATCATATGCATTAAATTGCACATTATAACCCGAGCGTCCCTTTCATTGAAATGAGCATCTGATTACTTTATATCAATGCGGCCGTAGCGCACACTTTTAATTAGAGGTATGGTATGCATTCCCAATTGATCTGAACCTTCCTCGGTGGATGAGTGTGAAAATCATCCGACAGTTTTGGAACTACCTTTCCGTGGCCGGATGTTGCCAAAGCTGGCGTTAGCACCACGGGGTACGGTATCTGTTTATTACGAGACTATCCGTAAACCTTGAGATGAGAGAGTAGAACCCATCCTGGTTCGCATGTTTTATAGCGGCACAGATGTCAGAGACAGGTGCGCTCGGGCTGTTTGTAGGCACCTTTGAACATCAGGCAAAGTGTTACTTCTCCGCGCACGGTGTTTGAACACACAGTTATATTAATGATTTAAAAGGCTTGGCTTTTTTTTAAAAAAAAAACCCAATAACTGCCATTTTAGTACTTAAAGAAAAAACATGATAAATGTATATAATCACATTTAGTGTAAAACATATAACCAAAAACTGTCCATTATGATGAATAGAAGTCTAGGTAAGTGCCCTGAAATACAAAATATACTGTACATAACACATTTCTAATCCAATCCTTCTTAGAATGTTGCCACAATCTGATGAAAATCACGCAATTATCCAAAATACGTCTGCTTTTGTGTCCTTTTAACATCATACGCGGCATTGCCTAATCCAGGTTGGTTACAATGAATGTCGCCATCTTTGTTATGGAAGCATCTACCCCTCTATGACGAAATCAACTACAAAATGCTTATTCATTAAACTTTAGGTCTTTGGGGGCGCTAAATAAACATGTCGACCCATAAGGACCATCATGTCCTTCACTGTCAAAAGTATTAAATAGGCATATGACAGCAATAGAGGTTTATTAACCCTTTAAAATAATTCTATTTTAACATACTTGTTATCGTTAAGAGGACCTCCTAGAAGATCCTGGAGAAAGCTGGTGGACGGTAGACCCCTGGATAAAAATACAGATAGACCGCGTTATTAATATAGCTGTTTATATGCAAACCACAGATTTTCTCTCCGTTATGGGTTAAGATTTTAAAAAAAAACACGAAATCCTTAATAGGCATTAGTGTGATCTCTATGAGATCCTTTTGCTCTTGGTACAATGTAACACTTAATTATACACCTTTCTGTTAGTCACCACATTCTCGAGACGTTCCTGTAATGTAACACAACTAATTTGGTCATCAAAGTACACTAATGATAAGAGTAACATAGGCTGTAAAGACTTCCGAGGCCAAAGCTCTTATGTTTTATGTCAGCTAATTATCTGGGTATAGGAAGGTTCTTATACTGTTATTCTTTAGCAATATACTTGTATGCTTTTAACGGGGCTAATTTGCTGTCCTGACACTTACCGTACGATCTGGTTCTTTTTTTTTTTTTCTTGGTGACCCCTCGTAAGTTAAAAGTCCATTTTCATTAAAGGAACAGTACAGTAAATAAATATTTAATGGTGCTCTAAACATAGTGCGCCTTTTTAACGCTCTACTGTATCTTAATTTATTTTCTTTGATTTTGCAGCATGGAAATTTAGAAGAACATTTTTTTTAGAAGAAAAAAAAGGCGGTGGTAAGAGCTTTCCGCATATATTGATTTTTTTTTTTTTTTTTTAGAATAATAATTTTTCAGTTTTTCTCAATTAAAAAAAGGCACCCAAGTTCTGGAAAGCTAATGTGGCTACAGCCTTTTCTATGTCCTACTGGATTATTTTTTTTTTCATTATTATTATAATTTTTTTTATTTATTTATTTCATTTCTACCTAAATTGCTACAATGTTTAATAGGAGAAAAAAAAACAATATTATCTAGATGTTTGTTTCCCTTTAAAAATTAAAGTGCTTCAGTTAAATAGGATTTAGAAAATCATGATACTGTCCTTATGTGTCACATAACATTATACCAAGGCTTCAATTCTTTGGCCCCCGAGGCAGAGAATAATACTTCAAAGGACAATTGGTTGTCCGTCCCCTCTGGCGTCGCAAAGTGTGAAGGTGATGCCCAGTCTGGCCGTACGGATCTAGGCACGCGAGTCGCGTGGATTCTGTTCTCGCAACTTATTTCTGCTTCTAATTTGGTCCGTTATGGGATGTGGAAAAATGAATTACAGATTATACTTTCAAAATGGATCCCTCTCCGCATTCCAACAGCATGTAAATATTGTGCTTCTCAGATAAAAAAAACAACAATGATTAATGACCCCTGACATTAGAATTTTAAATGTGCTTCATAATATGATGTTCCCCGCACTCTGGTGTACTTGAAAATGAATCAGAAATTGAAATTGCAAAAAGAGCTGAAGTAACCGCAGAAATGAGTCACTAAAATAGTACTTGCCGTGGAGCTACTTGGGGGGGAGGGGGTAATGTGAGGATAAATGTACCAGCCGAAAACACGGTGTTATGAAATTAAAGTGCTATTATATTTGTATTTGAGACTGAGAGAAGGAAAGGCAGATAGATAGATGGATAGACAGATAGATAGATAGATAGATAGATAGATAGATAAACAGATAGATAGATAGATAGATAGATAGATAGATAGATAGATAGATAGATAGATAGATAGATAGATAGATAGATAGATAGATAGATAGGTGGAGGTGAGTAGTAATCCATGATGTCATATCACTGCCAACCTATTAAGGTTCCTCGGGGGAGGATACTATGTGCTATGAAGGCTCGGCTCCGCCCTCTGTTTTTTCTTGAGATCCGAGATCTCACATATAATGGGTTTATTAAGCAACAATTGATCAGGGTTCCTATCACCCTAAATAAATGATAACTCCAGCAACAAGGGATAGAATCCAGTAAGCGTGCTCAGCACCAGTCTGAATGGTAGGTTAGGTCATACGAGGATATGTCCCTATTAAATGGACACTAGAAGAGGCCGCTCTACCAGGTTAAAGAGGTAACAATATGATTTCCAAATTTCTGTCTTTTCCCTCCATCCGCCTTTATCCCCGGAGCCAGTTTTGTTTTGTTACTGTTAGGTCATTCCAATTACCATCATGCGATCCGTATTGATTTTCACTGGTACCATGCAAGGCTTGTTTACACCATTATATAATTGAATAAACCTCGGTTTTAGAGTTTTAAATTAATATGTAAAGCAGAATGGATGTTTAACATCAAACCGAATGAGAGAATTCGATGAAAAGGGCATGGCAGACACGCTCTCCGTGTCTCACCAATAAACCACTCGGACGTACAAACTATTTCAGAAACTCTTAAAAATACCTTGCAGGGGAAAAAAAGGAAGATAAATATTGGTTCAGCTAAAGAATAAAATATCCAACATATCATACCAAGAGAACCAAAAAACCATGAGCATGTTGTCTCGAAACATGGACATGGTTGTTACTCTAGCCTATATAGCATGAACATTATTCATCAGTCAAATGAGTTTGGTTATTTGGGTCTTTAAAATTAATCCTAACAGATTTTTTTTTTAAAAAAAGGTAATAGCTGATGAGATTTGAACTTTTATGCATGATTGTTGAGCTTATGCATGCCATGTTATAACATATAACGCAGTGATTCACGTGACATGCGTGCCAAGATCAACGTGGCTGGACTTGGCTTCACCTTCACATTAAATTAAATAAATATATTTATGTATATTATTCTTTGGCCAGAACGTCTTTTGCTTTTTTCATCATAATTGTCACTTGAGATGTAATTCAGGATTTTAAACAAAAAATATTTTGTGAACAAAAACATAAGCTTCATATTTTTAACAAATAATAGTTATATTATAATGTAATAATAATGTTATATAATAATAATAGTTATATTATAATGTAATAATAATGTTATACAATAAGAAATGTTCTTTTATAATGTTATATAATAAAATAATAGTTATATTTTGTAAAGCAAAAGACAGTTCTGGCTCAAATGCTGCGCTTGGATCGATCAATAGAATCCTTTTCTTGGTTTCTCCAGGAGTCGTCCCACTTTTTAGCATTGAATGTCCCAGTTTTCCTTTAATAAATACGACTCTATGTATGGCATGTGTTATTAATAATATAATAAAGTAATATAAAGTAATTTTGTAAGTTGTTATTAATAAATAATAATTAATTTTTATATTTTTCAGTATTTTGGGTCACCCTCTTCTTTACAGACCTTTGTTTCTGGTGATTCCATTACTTTGGATAAAATCACAAATTTATACAAAAATGAGATTTGAAAATAAATTTGATGAGTGTCTTTTATACACTGGGGGGGGACAGAGGTCTCATTGTTTTAGATTTTAGGAAACCATACCTAACAGTAAGAGAAATCGCTCTGGTTTATCCTAAATCACTTTGAAGAGATAAATTACAATAGTGATAGAGGTTATTTATTCATGATCACGCTGATCTATAATAAAGTTTTTTCTAAATATATTTATTTATTTTTGCATAGCGAGGCAGCTGCTTCCTATTGATTTTAGAATTTGGTGAACTTCTCATATATCCCCGGAGGAGATGGCATTATTGAACAGTAAGGCAACGCATGTAGGATCTTTTCTTAATTATGACTGACAGGGATTTATTTCTTGTTGGTTCCAGATCCTATTGTCGGAAACAAGTGAAACAAATATTAACATTCACGTTTTACGCAGTTTTTAATTATCTTTAACATTCTGTCTTCTGAATGATGTCATAAATGATGTCATTTTTTTTAGCTTGACCTAAATTACCAATTTGCTAAATATTTGTCACCCTTTTTTCTTTCTAGTTTTTAGAACAAAAAGCTCTGAAATGAATGTATAAATGTGTATATCCATCTCTCTCCCCTCTAAAGAACATTCAATTTTTCAAATCTGTCAAGAAGTCAGATACAAAGTGTGACATCTTCTTGTAGTTAGGCATAGTCTCGTAGTCGATGATCCAAAAGTAAGATATTACCGTCAACATCACTTGCTATGACATGAAAAATCCAAAACATTTTCTCGATGAACAAAGTTGATCATATTTTGGGTTTAAAACAATCCTAGTTTGTATAATGGCAATTATCCATGGCAATTTCCATTGTGGAAAACACGTCTAATTACTTTTTAGAGTCATATATCGGCTTTATGTCTTCAGGGGGATGTCCAAAGATTGGGCCCCATGGTGATACCCCTGAAATGAACAGGTGTCCGTAAGCGCCACCGAGCAGCTGCCCCCAGTATTACACATTAATTTATCAAAAGTGTCCCCTTATAACTATGGCGCCCAAAGGTCCCACCTAAGGTCCTGCCAATGTTGCTTCCATTATCTGATCCCCAGCTTTGGAGCTTGTGAATCCATAGAATGTTTCCCTTCTATATAACTATTACTAAGGCGAGGAGGCCTAACATCCAGAGATAACCGCTTTCTGTACATTTACACCGTTCTAGAGCAGTTTCCAAACCTCTAAACCAGTGGTCTTCAAACTGTGGCCCTCCAGGTGTTTCAGGACTACACCTCCCATACGCCTCTGCCAGCCTCTTAGCTGGAGGAGCATTATGGGAGATGTAGTCCTGCAGCAGCTGGAGGGCCACAGTTTGAAGACCCCTGCTCTAAACCTTCCAAACGTCACACGTTGAAGATCCCTTCTTGACGGCTCTTCCGCAGTCGGTAGTGTTACACTGGGGGTCGATACATTACTGGCAGCAAAAAATATGAACCTGAAACATTATATTAGAGAAGTTTTTGTATCACAGAGCCAATAAATGTGTCTATTGTTGATGTTTCTTCTTCTAAAACCTCTTCCTTCAATCTAAACTCTGATCCAGCTTTTAGAAGCTAAACTACAGTTTTTATTAGAAGACAAATAGCTTCACTTAGAAATCCTTTCAAGGAAATACTTTTCTTTTCCAGGTACAACTTTTCTTCTGTGTTTGAAATTCAAATAGAATGAAAGCAAAGGTCTGCTGAATGTTTCAGTTCTAAAGCTGACATAGCGTCTTGCAAAAAGCAATTTATTTTAGATTATGGCACAACACCTATAACTTAACGGCTAGAGATTGTAATTGAACTCAGAAACAACATCTACCACAGCTCATGGTGAAGCGATACGTTTACTTAGGTTTCTGCTGGAGAATTTTCTTTCATGGCCTAAAACAAAAGATTAAGTCATCCTGTAAAAACATTCAAAGATCAATGTATTTAACACTAAAAAAAAACAATATGGATCTAGAACCTTTGACCATATCAACAAAAGGAAAAACATCCTTTTGCAACATTTGTATCGCTTGAACCATAATGGTCACATGAGTAGTTTCATTGTAAATACCGGGTCCCGACTGGCCATCTGGCATAAGAGGGTTAATGCCTAGTGGGTCAATGGCCATAATTACTGATATTGACTCTCCAGTGGCAGATAGAGTCCTATAGCATGCGGCCGCTGGCTGTTTATCCGCTTCCACACTTTTGGAAAGTATCCACCTGGCAGCCGCACATACATCATTTGGTGGCCATCGACCATTAAATGTCAGGGCCTTGGCTACTTCAGATAGCTCTCTATATATCTATATTATCTTTAGATGTTTGGTCAGACCTCACCTTCAGCTGCTGCTTCACCCAGAGTTTTGTGTTTAATGATAGAACCCAGGTATGATATCCATACCTGGGAACTTTCGAGGTTTCGCCCGGAGACTCTGGAAGGCTCTGGGTAGTGGGAGAGGCATTCCTACACTCTCCGCCCATTTGCCCCTAAAGGGCGGTGTGTCCCATGACATCATCGAGAATGCCTAATGACGTCAGCAGACACAGAAAAGAATCCCAGCATTCCAAACAGCTTCCGATCCTTAGGCTACTTTATTCAGAGAAAGCAAAACAAAAAAAGCAACGTTTGGCCCAAACAGGGCCCTTGTCAAGCTGTTTTTTTCTTTTTTAACGGTAATGACGTCAGCGGGACTTCCTGCCCACATCCCGCAAGCGATAAAGTTCCCAGGTATGATGATATCCAGCAGTGATAGGGAAAATATCTGCACGCAGAAAAACAGTATCTGTGATAAGCTTTATTTAGGTCCTAAGTGCACTTAATTATGCATCTATTACAAAAACTAGAGGTTTCTTGCTTAAGACTTGATGACATCTTAATTTGGCCTTAAATTAACAATCCAATAATGCTGGTTTTCAGTGTACTCTGAAAAATGATCAGGTGAGATGAGCAAAAATATGAGAAAGAACAATGCTTTTTATTCCAAATCAAATATCCCTTTATCAGCAAACGTATAGCCTCTGTATAATTAATGTGACCGCGCACGTCCGCATCGGTATGATAAATTAGGGGACAGCGCCCTCGCATATGGCTAAGACTATCACAGACTATCAAAGTTTAAACGTCTCATATGGCAAGCCTTGTTCAGAGCTTAAGAGGTTAAACTAATTAAACCAGGTGGATTTTCTGATGACAGAGTGCTCCAGAGATTAGAGGTCCTAAAGGAATCGCTATTTGACGCAGAAAAGTGGTACACGGAATGGTTTTTCCTTTTTTTCTCTCCAATTTATCAAAGAGATTTTTCTTCGTCCTGCACATCTGCAGAGCCTACAGAGAAAAGGCTGGCAGCGGCGCCCGTCATCAGCGAAAGAAAAGGGCTTTTTGGACATATCCCAGGATAGAAAAAGAGCTGACCCCTATTGATTCTCATTTCTCACACAGAATGAATCCTTTTACATTCTGTAATGACATTTTTATATATAAGAGAGATTACAAACATCAATCGGAGATTGTCCTTTGATATGCCCTCGGAATGTAGTGGCAAAAGTTAGCGAATAATAAAAAATAATAAAAAAAAAAGTTGTCGGATTCCAATTGCTAAACACATTACTTCTACCTTTTCATCCAATTTATTAGTAATGGGTTTAGTTTCCTGTTTGTGAAGAATGTTAAAAAGTACAGCGTGGGGGCATTCGGACTACATGGGACGCGTTCAAGATGGAAATTCACTGGGTATTTTTACATTAACCCCTTAAGGACAATGGGCGGTCCCTAAACCCATTGAAAACAATGCATTTTGAGCCCGTACATGTACGGGCTTTGTCATTAAGGGGTTAAGAGAACCCGAAACGGGAAATCAAATAAATCTATTTCTTTCTGTACAACTCTAGGTTGTGGAAATGGCGTTGTGGCCCACTTCGCCCACTTCCCCTCCAACCAAAGGGTTTCCTGCGTGCGGGGCCAGCCCCGCGGGCTACGTCACCGCGACAACCCTCTGCCGTCACCAAGGCCGTCCACCGATGTCAGCCGGACCGTCTACCCGAATCGCGAAAAAGGAGGGCTAGATACTAAAGTCTTTTCTGCTCCTAACAGCTATGGAGATTGGTCTTCAGCGCCTGATCAGATCTTTTCTACGACGTATCCCATTGGCCAACAGACTACCAATCACAACCCACCTTGTGGATCACAGCATAGATTAAATTGTCAATAATATGTAATTGTACTTGAAATATACAGAGCAAATTGTGATCTTGTTGGCTATAAGATAATTAAGCCACCACCTATTGACACATATTTCACTTCCTGCGCTTCCAACTTCCTGTTTGTGCCCAGGCTAGTTACCTTCATGTTTATGATACTTTTCTGATGTTTAGCTGAGAAAGTCTCCTAATAAATGGATCGACGGGTTAATATTTTTGTGCAAATAAAGATGAAGACGGTTCGCTTCTGTCCTCAACTGCCCTGTATATAATGAAATGCAGGACAAAAAAAAACAATAGGAAAGAAAACATGTAAACAAACGGATTGACAGCCTGTATTGTTAAAAGAAAAAACGGCATTGTCGTCTTCTAAATAAAAAGAAAGTGAGTTGCAGCCAGAAGGTTACCCGCTAATGCAATATGAGTTATTCTGACAGGAGGAGAGGAATTAAGGAGAGTTATCTAGCTGTTACAGGAGAACCTAAAAAAAAAGGTAAAATAGCACAACTATCGTCATTAGCATAAAAAACATTTATCACCAGAAGTCAAGAAGGAATCAAGTAATTATTCCCCCTAAATGACAAAAAGTGGAAAATATATATCTTAATTGTTTTTTTTTTTTGCCTTTCTTTGGATGAAAAGCAGGAAGGATAGGTAGGAGGGTTGATCTTGATGGACATCAAGAAAGAGACACCTGCATGAACTTTTGGAATGGGGCCCTTTAAGCTCTTTGGGGACAGCCATCTTTGATCATATGCAGATATGAAGAATGGCCAAACAACATCACCACCATAACTACACACTTCGAATTGTCTTCCACTCATCATGTTTTAGTTTATGCCAAAGAAACAGATGCCTGTAAACTACATTACATAATACGATATTTGGCTTTGTCTGTCATGTAGGCCACCGCATGCATAGTCGTTAACAGGGCCACATTATTAAGTGGGCAAGCCCTTACATGGGCCACTATTATATTTTTGGCCCAGGGCCCACCAGAACCTTGGATCGGCCCTGGTTGTTAGACTGCTGGTTTTTCATGGAAGTAGCCAATTGATACAGACTGGTTGGAATGTCAGCCAATCAAATGCGACGCATCCCACCATGAGGCCAGATTCTTCTGCTTTCTTGGTGCGTGACGACGGATAATTTACTTTACCAAAAGAAAGCCAAAAGCTAGCGAGTGACCGCGAGGATCTGCCAGGTGGCTGCGCATGGGTTGTTTTTCGGGACAATGGCCTTATGTGTCGGACTGGTTTTGATCCCCAGTGCTGCCTTTACACCCTTTAAGATAAGGCAAATTGGAATAGGCGCAATTATTGGGAACTCACAATGGAGCCCACATTAGGGATTTGAACCCTGCATGTCCAGACCGGTAGGCCAATTAAAACGTACAGATTTAGTCTCTGAAAAAAATATCACTAATGGCGGTGAAAACACAATGTATATTTTTTAAAAACCCCATGGAGCAAGTAGAGGGAAGATAAACTAACTGCGCCTAAAGACTAATCAGCATCACCTCGGTGATCCATCGGGATTCTGCAAAGGTGGAAGCTACTCTTAAACTATACATTTTTAATAATCACATATTTAATGAATAATTAAAATGTGCCGTGGGGGGAAATACAAGGTGTGCGCAAATTTTTTCGAACCTGGAAGATTCCTACGTTGTGATAGAGATAAAAGTGTGTGCATTATGTATAATTAGTGTAACGATAAGGGTGGTTTTGTTGAATTTTAGCATTATCTGGGTTTTAAATACAATTGAGTTTTACCCATAACTCATATTTTCATAAACGATGTTGTGGCAGAAAAAAAACTGCTTTCTTAGAGCTGCAACAACATAAGCAAAGCTATGTACGACAGAATGCATATTTTTTTTTCTCGCTGGCATTACTAATTGGATATTGTAATGGACTTGGTTGGATTCCCAGAAGATAAAGATAAGTTAATCCATGAAGATATGTCTTGATTCTTATCTTTGCTGAGAATCTGTATAAAGACAGAACACCAACCGACTGCTTCCCTCTAATGGCTTCACGCGGTAAAACAAGTTACCTATTGATACCCAAGAACAGATATTGGCAATGACGTTAAAAAAATAGATACACTACCGTTCAAAAGTTTGGGGTCACTTAGAAACGTCCTTGTTTTTTAAAGAAAAGCAGATTTTGTCCATTAAAATAACATGAAATGGGTCAGAAATCCAGCGCAGACGGGGTTAATGTTGTAAATGACTATTGTAGCTGGAAACGGCTGATTTTTAATGGAATCTCTTCATAGGCTTACAGAGGCCCTTTATCACTCCCATCACTCCTGTGTTCCAATGGCCCTTTATCACTCCCATCACTCCCGTGTTCCAATGGCCCTTTATCACTCCCATCACTCCTGTGTTCCAATGGCCCTTTATCACTCCCATCATTCCTTTATTCCAATGGCCCTTTATCACTCCCATCACTCCTGTGTTCCAATGGCCCTTTATCACTCCCATCACTCCTGTGTCTCTGTGGCACGTTGTATATATATATATATATATATATATATATATATATATATATATATATAGTGTTTTTGTTTGGACAAATCCTTTTGAAAGAAGAATGAGTGATTAATGACAATCTCAATCATTTTGTGCTCTCTGTTTTATTAGAATTCAGCGTGAAATTATTTGTAATTAATATTTGTATATTGTTTAAAGTGTTATTTTGAAAGGTTAGAATAATCTGGGTTTTCCCAAAATAACGTGGCAAACGATGGCCATACCAAATGAGAATTCCAATCCAGAAATTGAATCTGGTCTGCATGATCCTCCGACATGCATCTGTTCGCTGGATACAAACTGGCAAACGATATTTAATTTCGGACATCATTACCCATGCTCTGCGGAGTGCATTGATCTGAGCCATCTTATATTGAATGTCTCAGTTATTCTGATTAAAGCATATGGTACAATAAAAGGATATTGGTCCCGATGGTACCTTATCGCCTACACAAGACTGGGTGGTGGGATAGAGGGCTTATTTCTTACAGTAATTTAACTAAGGTAGGTGTTTGGAGATTCTCCACTTGGGAATGGATGTTCTGAACATTAGTCTTATGTAATGAATTCTCTGGCTAAACCTCATGTTGTCATAAGATGCCCTTGTTTTAAATATTGTGAGAAGCATGTGGGACTATAGGTGGGTGTCCAGTGTTTGAGTGCCATCTGTTGAAAGAATAATCTTGTGGGAATAACCAGAAGAATGGGATAGAACTGCAGATATCCAATACAAAAATCAACTTACTTTATGACAGGGGTCGGCACCCCCTCATGGTAGACATTTACTGTGATCTGTTGTGGAGAATTTAATGATGTTCTATAGACCTTCACGAACCTTGCCATGGACCCTGGAATCCTTGTACGGACACTTTGCCTGTCCTCGCTTTACGAAAAGAAACTTTATTGAAGCATCCAGCCGGTCACCTTTTCTTTCTCAAAGTTTATAAACAGAGTAAGAGCATCCTCCATCACTTTAGAAATAAACATAGCTCCCCATGTTGGGCTATAGTGGCAAGGCCAAGGGGGTGGTTGCACCTCTTCTGCTAAACCTGGGGCGGTTCACCATGTTGGGTGATCAGGTTCCTCGGCATGACCCTGCTCAATGGACTAGCTGCAAGGGCGATCTCTGACTTTCCCATCCAGGCTGATTTAGTGGAGCACTATTCTGAGCTGGCACGGCCTCTATAGTACACTTTACCCTGAGCTGTGCATCTTTAAGTATCAGACGGAGAGGATATTACTTAGTATCTCAATGCTCTTCAGTAAGAATGGCAGTCCAATTGGCCACCCAAGGTCAATGGTAATAAGTATTATTGTTTATTAGCTGAACTAATTTTAAATATTAAAGTATTTACTTTTATGCCCCCAAACCCCTTTGTTTTGATCTCAAATAATGTGTTCTATGGATATGTGTGTCTCTCTGTGTGTGTCGGTGTGTCTATGAGAACAAACCAATCCTGCTATTACATGGAAAAAAAATGCTACCCCGATCTCTAAGCTACGAAACGTTTGTAACTCATATACTATATCACATTCAGCTTTAAGATCTACCAGGCATGTTTTCAATTTCCCCACAAACACAGCTTATTTCAGCAGTCGGAAGATTATATGCAGAAAATCCGTGCTAACATTTGCAGGGCATTTCCCGTGATTATGTCAACGCAATTCAGCACCGCAGGTTTCCTGCCTAACCAATTGATGTTTAAATAGTACAGCTTATGTTTGCCGTAAACTAAATATTTGCTCTTGACTTTTGAGTAAGTTCTGGTCGGGGATGTACTGTTTGAAGAAAGGATTAGCCATCTGTTTTCGGTCATGTTTGATATCATAGAATAAATAGAGAAGCCTGACCTCGAATCTCAGTGTGAAAGTTCCTAATGCAGACAGACAAGGACCCTGATGCTCTGGACCGTGTTACGAAGATTGATGGGATTCTATTGGTCTTAATCTACCTGCGACGGCGCTCGTTTCTAAGCTATTTTAAAGAAAGAAGACTGTGTTTCTTTTACAACAAAAATACAAACATCGTATTCCAAAATAGTAACACACGGTCCCATCAGCTTTAAGGGGCTGACCTCGAAATCATCATTGGTTACCGATAAGTGAAAAGTTTATGAACTGTTTAATGAGTTAATATTAAAGAAAGGGGAAATAGAAACAAAGAATCTGCCGGCAGATAGGCCCCATCCGGCCCCCGTCTAGTCACCCGTTTCTCCTTCTGTAAAGACTCAAACCTCAATCAGTCGTTGGTCTCGTCTTAGATTCAGGAGCCGTATGTCTATCCCATGCATGTTTAATACCCTCGCTGTATTACCCTCTACCACTTCTGAGAGGAGACTGTTCCATTTATTGGGAATAGGCTAAATTTGAAGAAGCAAAACTCAAAATTACAGATTTTGAGAAAGCAAACTTTACTTAAGAAAGTAAAACAATGATTTGGTTCAAAAAAGACCCAAGTCTGTTAAGTTCTACCTATCACACACCCTTAGGGCTGAACATATGAGAAACAGGTCTTTGCCCTTGGAGATCTTAGATGTTACCTGTTACTTAACTTGTCGTTCTTAAACTTAATTGGTCCAAAGTCTTTGTCCTGGGTCATAATTAAATAAAAATCTCATGTTATACTTTGTATCCATGTGAATTGTTACCGGTGGAACTGTTACAAAACATTATGGTCTGATGCTGAGGAGGACACGGTCCTTGGTGAGGACACAAGTGGAACCATATCCTTCAACTGCAACCAGACAATCCCTAAACGTAATTGAGTTGATAAACTCAATATTAATAGACTACATTGACTGCAATCTACACAACATATTTGAGATGCTTGGATGATACAGCGTGGCATAAATAAAGAGGAGAATGTTTGAGGCGGAATAACATTTTCCCATAATGTGAACTGTTATATCAGCTGCCATGCAGAATGAGCTGCGATTTCCACATTAAACTAACAAGACGATCTCTGACATCAGTACGAAAACAGGAAAACACACAACGAAGTTAGCAATCCGAGCAGACAGATGTTAGGAAACGTTGCTCAATAATTAAGGACCTGTGACATAGACGGCTAGGAATATGTTTCATGTGTCTGTACACAGGTATGGATGACACGCTCTATAAACTCTATTAGAATAAAAAAAGGAATATTTAAGAGCATCTGTCTTATTGTCTCATTAGGGATTGGGTGCTAGGAGTTCTCATAATAGCTTCCAGCATGCACCTGGCTTCATGGCAATGGTTTTTCGTGTATTTTTATACCAAGATTCTTAAAATTATAATTCACTATATCATTATTATAAAAGGCTTGATTAGTTATAGTTTGTTGAAACACCACACTGGACTGATGCTTTATGGCGATGCTAATGAAGTCCGTTCCTCCATAGACAATCATTACTCAGAGAGTCCAGCTATGTGATTAACACTGAGCCATTCTATTATATTACCACAAGAGCTATGATAAGGAGTCGGGGGGGGGGGTTCAATTAGATTGGGCTCAGATAACAGACAAGAATATAAAATATTTTTGTAAACTAATTCTTAATCTGATACCAGTAAAAAAAGGAGAGTCTGCCTCTCAATTTCGTGAAAGGGTAGCATTTTCTGAGCATTCAGTGTAGTAGTGATAGAATGTATGAGAGACGCAAAACATTTTTAATCAGAGTGTTGGAACATTTTGTTTTTTTCACATTGTTTCAACTGAGAAAAAGTCCCATGCTTATTGAAAATCGAAATGAAACTTAATTTAATGTGAGGTCAACCTCCTCCATAACGATGTAGAGAAATTTTCTGCTCAACATAATTTCCTTCAAATTCTATTACCATAATATCCTGGAGAAACAAATGTACCTCTGCATAATTTTGAGAAGATTGAGAGACTTTTTAACAAGGGATAATAATTCAAAAAAAATAAAAAAATCAGGACAAATACAGTTTAGGTCATAAAGTAATTAAAAAAAAGGTTCCTTCAAATTAAAACTTTGAAGTAGGAAACCCAGGAGCAAGTGGATTATAACACACCTGACTAGAACATTTAATTGTAAAAAGATTCTTTTGGACTCAATCATTTGCGCATCTAATTCTGGTGATCTTAAGTCCCTAATGATGTCATTGCTGATGCCATTAATATGGTAACTTTTAATACACACCGACCAGGTCCATCAGCAAGTTGGACCTACAGTATGTGAATTTCTCTTGTGTGGAAGAGGAAAGTGTTTAAGGGAACAGAGAGAGTGATCTCCTTGCACCCATATATTAGACCACAACAGATTGGTAAGTGGTTGGGTAACATAGAATTTGACAGCAGATAAGAACCATCTAGTCTGTCCATTTCTCGCCATTCAAAAAATCAAATCTTAATCAGCATAGCTGGGACTCTCCACGTTTGGCCTGGAGCAACGCTTCTCCGGTTCTCTGGGTCAACACCAAAATTCCCAAGGTGGCGAGGTCTTCACACGTCCCAATCCAGCCCATTTCCTCTTTAAATTGGGGTATTTCCTGCAATGTTAGCATCAGTGGGTAGTCCTGGCCGCTTCCCGCAAGGGTAGGCTCCTTGTAGCCGGATCCCACAAGTTCCCAGGTCTGTTAATCAGTCCTAGGGACAAAGAAATGATTAAGGGTTAAGCAGAAAACACGGGCTGAATTTCTATGTTCTATGATTCTATGTAACCCAGAATGGAAGAAAAATAAGGAAAACAGTCAACAGCCAATGCCATGAATTCATAATCACGTTCTGATATCACCTTGAAATATAAATATAAATACCACACCAACCAAACTGCAGCATTATCTAACGGCCTGATCATTTAGCGGGTTATGGGACACTTTTGATCCCCCAAGAAATCATCACATTTAAAATAAACATGCATAACGTTTCAGCGCTCTGCTCCGGCCTTGAGATTAAATGGAAACATTTATTGTAAAATATATCTAAACATTAGTCCATTAATCTCAACTCTTAACTCAGCGGATGTATTTAAGACGGATGAAATGGTTTAGGGCTGTCTGAGCGTTAGAATCCCATGGATATAAATATTACACACATTCTGAGATTTCTATTAATTTACCGTAAATGTAATTTTATAAAATTTCCTTTTACATATAAGTGATTTCTTTCCTCCCTTTTAACCAAGTCTATGATTTAACTGCGATGATTATAAGGATACTATATACAATAGATGATAGAGCTTTGTCCATCTCTATTTTGGCAGCTGTTTGCATCATGAGCATTGTGACAGTCTTGATGCCCTAAAGCATGTCATGACATCATCGATTCATGAGTGGGCAAAAAACATGAGGTCACTTCCTCAGCTCCATTCACTCCCCGATCATGTCCCTTTTGGACCTTTGTCATACCCTTCTAGTTATCATTCCTTCGGTTCGACCTTCTTCATTGTAGTCTGTCCAAAGTACACCTGCAAAAATGTTCACCCCTCGTTTACTGCTCCATGTTGTGAAGTCCTCCACTGGCAACCTATTGCTTCAAGATTGAAATGTAAAACTTAAACTCAAACAAAACCTTCAATGATTGCTCCTGTTACCCTTTGACCTCAAGACAAAATATTCCCCTCTTTGGCCTTCATGTTCTTCCAATGGACTCTTTCACACGTGCAGCCTTTTTACTCTACGTGTCATTGTGGTGCCTCCAAATGATTCAAGAAAAAATCTACAGTATGGTCTTAAATGTCCTATGACAATACCTATGCCTTCTTCATATCTTGTATTAGAACAACAAAAGGTATAAAGAAGACATAGGTATTGTCATGGGACATTCAAGACCATACTGTAGATTTATTCTTGAATCATTTGGGGGAACAAGTTTTAAGCCTTAGGAGGAAAGGAAGAAAGAAGTTCTTCCTTTCCTCCAAGGTTTACAACTTGTGTGCAGGATCTCAACAAAGGTTCACTTAGCTCTCTATACTGTTTTTCTTTGCCATTTGAGGTTGTCATACCCAATTATAGGTACATTTTTGGCAGGGGGGGGACATCATTCATAATATGATTTTTATATATGGCTGCATTTTCCCTTAAATATCACCAAACAGAATTATTTAACCCAACACTATCTCAAGCGACATATTGATTCATTCCACAAGCATCCCAACTAAATGGCAAGGATCAGAACTTTCCTTTTGTTTTTGAATTCCAAGTAATTGTATAGGTTTTAATGACTTGTTACATACCCTATAAATTAGAAAGACAGCGAGTCAGAAACATAGCACTTTTCTAGACGAAGTACCCTATTTAACTTCACAATTACAATCATTTGTTACGTTGTGTACTCATTCATTACTTTGACCACATAATGAGTGCCTTGATGAAAAAAAAAAAAAGGGCCACTTACTTTGTTTCGGTGTTTGGAATCTTTCGGAAGTAAATAAATTAAATGAAAATGACATCATATTTTATCAAATAATACAATAAAAGATCAACACAACTAAAAAAAATATTATATTATTATATTAATATAATATTAGTCATTGTCAGCCGACAAGTCAAGTACAGATAGAAGTATTGTTAACACCTAAACTAAACATCCATGGTAATTTAAACCAACTCCAACGCCATAAAGTATATTATAAATAAATTTATAGTTTTATTTACTTGGCACACGGAAAATTCCGAGCATGTGTGATTCGCTGGATACAAAAAACTAAAAGTATCTCAACGATCCCAAATGGACTCCATCCACTCCCGTAAAACGGAAGATGATTCTAATTTGTTATTTCTGCTGTATAAGTAATGCGAAGCAAAAGCTCTAACCATGCCGTCCATGACTTTTAACACGCCAAAGATACGCGGATGCAACGTTCCCAACGCATTCTGTATGCATTTTAATATTTAGAATCACTCCAAGGATAATCGGAATAAAGATATACTACTTTTTTTTTTCTTCAATGCCAAAGACAATAAAAGGCAGAATAATTTTAAGTCAATCACTTGAAAAATAATGCGTTTGATCGACAGCTCTTGTTGGCTCAAGATGGTAACCTAGCAACTGTTGCGACCAAGGTAAATCTAAAGATGAATTATATGCATTAAAAACATGTTAGTTATACTACAAGAAGAAATAACACTTGGCTGAGAAGTGCTTTTTAGTATTCAGAGCATAAAATAATGCATTTTATTAAAAAATAAAATAAAAATAAAAAAAGATAAAAAAACCCCAAACTTTAGAGGACATGTATAATGGCAACCTTATGTAAACTTTATGATGCGGTCTATTAGGAAAGATTCTCGCCTAGCGTACGCGCCATTCTTGACCCAGGTCTGCATGGGATCTTGGGGCATGTAGAGCGGCACTCAACGCGATTTTATTTTAAGTTTCAAGACAACCTACGCCAGATCTTATTTTCCATAAGAAAACCAGTGATGCATCACACGGACGCCTCTATGTAAGAATGAGGGCTGATAATAATCTCGGTAATTGTGTCTCAAGTGCCAGCTCCAACTTGAAGAACGTAGATATTTTTATACCATTTCACTATATTATGTCATCAACAGCTGCATATAAGTGTGAAACAGAAGAAACAAGATAATACATGCCTAATTTTTGATTGTCTGACTTGGCATCTCAGTAAAACATTTGTAGTTGACAAAAAAAAATAAAGTTTGTAACAGTTTACGCATACAAATCAACCAAGAGATCTCTGTAACGGGAAACGGCCATTACGATGGTTATAGCCATTTTTCATGTCACGGATTGAAGTGTAAAAGAAAATTAAAATGGGTTTTGGAAAGCAAAACTGTAGAGTATTATTTGATGATAACTTATGATGATTTGATGCTGCGGAAAAATTTGAAATAGCCTAGAAAAAAATAATAATAATAATAAATCAAAAGATACTTCTTTAGATGTTGTCATGTGGATCCATCCGACAAATGTCTATTATTAAATGTTCTCACTTACTTGACTTGTCCATTTCATGACCATTCATGGTCTTGATGGTTCTAAAGATGCTCTTTTGAAGATGTTCCTCATCTGCAGATATGGTTGACCATGTGACCAGTCCTTAAACCGCAAGCGCAGTCCCTGATCCCTGACCCCAGATCATGTTTATTCCATGTAACCAGATATTCTGGGTGAGATCTTCTTCCGAGCGTCCTTATACCAGCACCAGAGGTCTACATGCGTACGCTGACTATGTCGGTCTCCAACACAGGTCATTCTCGACATAACACAGCAATCGTTCCCTTGCTACGATTAGCGAAGACTGAAGAAAGCAATGGGGCAAAGCAGCAACAAAAAAAGGAATTCATTTACCCGAAATATTGAGGAACGAGATGAGAACAAGAAAATGAAAGCAAAGTATGCGTTAGCTGCATCAGAGAAGAAACTCTTTATATACACCATCATATTAAACTGATTTCAATACTTTTTTCTATTTTATTGGGAGACATCGAAGCAGAGACCCCCAGAGAGGAATGATGCATTGATATAAGGTTGTGCGGATAACAAATAATACAATATGCATAATTTCTTTGGCGCAATCCTCTTGTTTGTGACACTTGAAGCAAGCCGTTCCTTATAATGAATGAATAAATTTAAGCTTCAAAGATAAAAAACGCAAGAATATCATTAAAGAAGAAAATTACAGCACACGGCAATATTTTCATCTTATTTCCCCACGTATTGGATCAGCGCGGCAGGAGATTTATGGCGTAGGGAGGTATTTTTGGCGCCCTGTGACTGGCTCTCCATTTTCCCCCAACCCATGTTAATGTGTTGGTAACAAGCATAATGTTAATAACCAATACTTAGTTTTAAAAAGGCAGATTTTGGGGGGATATCAGGCTACATGGTACTCTTCTAGTTAAGGTAAAAGTTTGGCGATCTGGTCCATTTATATCACGAAGGTCTGTGGTCTAAATGGGACAGAATCTGAAGTTTCCCTTCCTCCACGCCATGTTTTCTTTTCTGATGTCATGCCAAGGTATGATGTCATATCCCACCAATCAGCATAGAATATGAGCAAAACGACGAAGTGGAGACCCTGCTCACGGTAGGTCCTAGTTGATGGCCCTAGGGTAGACCTAAGTAAACGCACTACTGGGAGTACCACTCGCCAGCCCATTTTGAGCCCACTCTTTACCTTGTGGATGAAGACCCATTCTTGGCGGTCCAGTGAGGTATGAGGAGACACATATTCAGAAATCACTATGTTACCAAAATAAAAATGAATTCAATTTCATTTCTAGTAGTAACATTAAACTTTCATTCTTCATTCTTGATTCCAAAAATCTTTTATAGGAAGATGGAACATTTTTTTTTTTTTAACATAAATCAAACATTTTAACTATTCTCACATCTACTCAATTATATCAAAGAACAATGAAAATAATATGTATTTTTTGCTCAAACCCATTACACGGGGGAAGGGCGGCACAGATGTCCGCACCCCCTCGGTAAGAGTTACGTCTCCCGTGAAATCATTATCTGAAGGGGAAATTTCAGCTCAAAGTGCGGTCGCTCTTTTTTTTCACAGACCCTACCTTTGCTTGTACTCATTTTCTGGCAAGCTTTGTAATGCCTTCCAAAACCACGGGGGTCTTGAACTTTTATTGCAAATAAAATAATTTATTTGTCATGCAGTGTGGTTTTTTAGCAGGTGCGGTATTGATTTTCCCAGATTTCAGCTCGGAAAGCGGCAGAGCTGGATGACAAGTTCACGAGAAACATAGCCGTGTTTGTGAACTGATTAAAAGCAATACATAATGACCAGGAAGCAAAATCAATTTTATAGCGATGGTTTACTGTAATATGTCAAATTCTATTTAACAATGCATTGAAATAGCGACTCGCATTATCCGGCCACGCTGCACTTTCAGGGGGAAGCGAAATGGGGGGTGAGGGTCAACGTCATGTATGTAATGGCTTCAATATGCCAGCTAAACATGTAAAACTGCATGGATGCAAACTGGGGGAAGGGGTTAACCTTCGCCTATACTTCCAATGGGTGCGCCCCATCGATAAAATACATTATATACATTATTATAGCATTAAACCCCACTGCTGTATACAGTAACAAACCCCCAGCTCTGTATACAGTAATAACCCCCAGCACTGTATACAGTAACAACCCCCCAGCACTGTCTACAGTAATATAACCCCCATTGCTGTCAGTCATGTGATATTTTTGGTGCCTTTCCCGGCTTAAACACCACACTGAGCTGATGCTTTATGGCAATTAGTCTGACTGTGATTAAGACTGAGCCATTCTATTGTTCCCTACAGGCAGTATGATAAGGAGTCGGGGGGGGGGGGGTTGTCTAGTAGATTGGGGTTTAAATAACAGAACAAGAACTCATACAAAAATGTCGCCAAGAAAGTACCTTAGCAAACACCCCTAACATGACACTTTTCACAATCATTTTTCACCAGGAGAAAAATAAATATTTTGCAGATTGGTCGATTTTCACCAAAACTTCGATCCAGAATGCTCGTTCACTACAATTGTTTTTGGTCTATTTGACAATTAATTTTACTATTTTCACTCAGACGGAACTAAAGCGGCGGAAGCATAAACATTTTTTAAGTAAAAAATATTACGATATCGAAAGACAAAACCCTTTCACGGTAAAGTCACTCGGGTCCTCGTCGTACATCAGACAAGTGTGAGACACGCGCAATCTTTGCCTGAAATGTTACTATTTCGGTAATCACACCTCTAATGATACAACAGCAGGGGTATTTTAAATTAGAATTCTTATTCGCAGCTGGTTGCCATAGCAACACCAAGCTACCTTTTCATTGAAGTGTCATAGATGGCTTGAGAAATCAATTTGTCGTACACAAGATATTAAGGTGTTATTACGGCAATCAGCGCCGGCAGCTGCTTGGCGGGTAGCCATTTTCTCACAAATATTATTCACACATTTAGATATCGAGTAGATATTTTTTTGCGCATCAGACTGGCCGCCGTCGCTGTCTGCGAGATATTGTGTTATTGTGTTAATGCGGCCGCATGTCAGCCGGCTCGAAGGTCCAGAAATAAATAAACTTAATGCGCGGAACGCGATCACTAAACAAGCTGGGCTTTCTAACGCTACTATTTAGTTTTAACGCCAAAAATGTCACCTTTAAAAGATTAAATAAATGCGGATTTAAAGCAACTTTCCCAAACAGGGCCGCGCTCCCAATGAATGGGTTTCAGGGGGGAGATGCAAGTATTTTTGAATAACGTGGGCACATTTTCAACGTAACCTAAAAGTTCTATTTATAAAGTTCTTTCTGCAAAAACAATCTTTGTAAAAATAGCGTTTTAATAACAATCTATCGTGTAATGAAACGTATTGGGTTCACGGGTCCTCACAAATCCAAATTGCAGCTCATATAATTCTTTTGTTTTTTTGTTTTGTTTATCACCTAGGAGGTCACAAATGTTGGTTTAACCCCTTAAGGACAATGGCCGGTCCCTCAACCCATTGAAAACAATGCATTTTGAGCTCGTACATGTACGGGCTTTGTCATTAAGGGGTTAATAGGGAAATATACCCATTGTGATGGATCATTGACTCCGTATAGGTGTTTTTTTTTTTTTGTCTTTTGGTCGTATTATGTTTTTCTAAGATGTATTGTTGTATTTGTTATTTGTATGTGTATATGTTTGATTTTTTTTGTCTATTTATATTAGAAAAATAAAGAATTATGAAAACAAAATAACAATCTAATGTTGGAGGAAATGGAAGCACCGAAGGTGATTTAGCTGCAAAACTCCGCTAGTTAATTCTGTCTACTGGAAGTGGAAAAAATGGGTCTTTTAGGACTAAATATAAAAATACTATTTTTTTTTCAAATGTATTTTCTAAAGGATACCTCGCATTATGTGTTTAAACAAGATGTTGAGGTGGTTAAAGCCCCCTCTCAATATGTGACTATATATATATATATATATATATATATATATATATATATATATAAATAGGTTTAAAATCTTATTAAACCAACTTCAGAAATAATCCTTTTTAAAAGCTCCATTAATTTAAATAAAATGCTAGTTTTTAGCATTACTTTCACTGTATACCACGTCCAATATCTGTGTCGTTTCCATTCTGGGCCGATAGGAAGCTCTTTATTATTTGTTTCAATATATTTTTGGCTCGTCCATCAGTTTTCTAAAATACATCGACATAAAGATCCCTTTACTTTATTTATTTGACGTCCACTCAAGACAACGCTGATGGACGCCAAATAATCCTGCTCTGTGTCCAGTTGAATTAGTCCATGACTGGATCCAAGGGCCCGTCGTGTTTTGGAAAAGTGACATCCATCCAATTTGGGAAATGTACATTTAGAGATATATACCGAGTCAAATACAATTATTGAAGGAGGCAGAAGCACAGAGCATTAAGGCATTTCATTATGCAAATTGTAGAAATGCAACCCAAACTAAAATACAAATTATAGAAGAGCCCATACTTATTGTCAACACCATGCAACATCTCGTAGATTAACCCTTTGGCAATGACGGCGCTAAAAATAAAGGTAGAAAACATTCAAAGCCTACATTTTAAGCCCAGTTTTGACATATAGAAAAGGAAACTGAAAATAATGTTCTTTGCTTGGAAGATATTGAATTATTATTATTAAAAAAAAAAAACATATAGAAAAAAATAAATGAAATCCCCAAATAAAATTGGAGATTTAATCTAAATTTCGTTTAAAAATGAAATCCCAGCCAAAGACAGGGATGATATTTAAAAAAAAAAAAAAAAAAAACATAAAAAATTATGAAAAAAACATTCTGTTTTTTTATATCTTACAAAGTAATAGTCACATTTGAAAGTGGTGCCCATTAATAAGGTATGTATTTGTAATTTATAAGGAATGTATTAATAAACTGAGCATCTTAACATCTTATTATGGGATATGCTTACCTATTGAGCTGATCCTTCCCTTTGTTAGAAGCTGATTGGTTACAATGGCAAGTGACGGGAAGATAAGTGAATTAAGGGGAGGGCACTAATTAGTTATGCACAGTTTGCTCCGTGTGCAAAATTAGCATTTCCAGCAAAATGTATTTTAAATCATTATAAAACTAAAAAATGGAGGATTTTTCCACCTCTATTGTCATGCGTCACATACCTGATTTTGTGCGAGGTACCATGAAAGGTACTTTCTACTATGTGTTAGATAAAAAATATACACTGCATTTATTCCCTACCTGTTGAGGAAATCATTTAAAAAATGTGATGATTTTTTTTTCTCTCAGATAAAAGCCAGAGCAATAGTCTTGTCAGTGCTTGAAAACAAGTTAAATGTCCAAGGAATTGGTTTGGCAGCTTAAAATCTCATCCCTTCGAGTTTATTCTGGGTCTACATGACCTCTCCCTTGAATATTCAACAGAACATCCAATGTTTCTTTGAAAAGTGGCATGAAAGTAAGAAAGATGATACAACCACCCCCAAACTATAAATTTAAGACAAAATATCAACAAAATTGATGATGCTTTCTTTATTAAATGTAATTTAACAAAAATCCAACAATAACGAATATACAGTAAATGTGTAAAAATATGTTTTTACTTTATTCCAGTAAACATACATTATCATTTATCTTATTATATAAACATAATATTATCGAGCTTTTTTATTCATATTAGTATAGATAGAATTTATTATGTGCCCCTTTTTTGAAACATTTATATTAATATATAATCCTCAATATTATAAGATATTAAAAAATAAGACAAAAGAACCTCACAGTTGACAAAGTTAACAGGGCATGGTTAGTTGAGGGAAGAGGGGTGATTGTCAACCCCCTTTAATGAACGGTAGTCTTAAATGCCCCTGTTGCAGGGTTGTGAGTTTCAGATGAGAACATTTCAGCTTCCAACTCAAATGCCCTCACCTGAATCACATGAAATGAAGTTCCATTCCCTTGCATGCACTCACAAACAACTTGCCTATTAGTGTAAAGGTGAGGTTTTTGTGAGTCTTAGCATGCAAGGAAGTTCAACCTTAGACAAACTGGTCATTCAACTTAACCATTAACTCAACTTCTTAGTGACCATTAAAATCATTATCACATATCTGTTTCATATGAGGAATCATAAGGATTTAAATATATATTAAATATATAAAAACCACCAGTCTAGAATTTAGAATCTAAACAAGTATTTATTGAGAATGAATAATGGTTTGAGGTCAACATATTTGTAAACTTGAACCAGAGTTCAAATAATTAATCGAAAGTCCTATAATTAAAGAGAACGAGTGACTAAAATGATGAAAATATTGATTCCTATTGTGACGTCGAACATCTCTTCCAAAAAACCCTCAATGCGTTCTTTAGTGCATCTTTCCAAAATGTTCCAGTTCACGTTACCGCTGCGGTGAGTCAAATATGAAATAATCAATTGTACTATTTTTCAAGATGACATCTTTTTAATTGGAGGAAGTGCACAGATAAGAGAAAAGTTGATCCTTCTAAAGAGAAAACTTTTTTAAGACAAACTTGCTATGTTTCTCACTGTTTAGATTGAAAGGACTCAACTGTGGTCCCCTAAGTAAATTGCCACACTTTTCTTTTGTCCAGGCATTTAATATTCCCATTATTTTTAAATAATATTTTTTATATTCCACCTTTAAATATATTGGCTTTCAGTTAACCATTTCAACTTTGACATTTCTTGACCAACCCTTCCACGCTTCTCCTACAAGACAGGCTGAGTTGGCCCTGCAGTAAACACGTTAGCTATGGAAGTCATTTACTAATTAGTGATCAGACCCAGGGTAACAGCTAAGGATTATGCACTGATACTCATATAATATCCAGATTTTAAAGCATGTACTGGACCGGTTCCCTATGGAACACATCTGGATAATCGCTTATTATCAGGACCATACATGGTTTGTTAAGGTTGGTTCACTCTAACCATAATTTGTTTTTGCTGGTGAAATGTATATATTGAATGTAACAATTATAGTGTTATATTATAAGTCATGTTCTAGAATCATGCAATCATTTCCAGGGGGCATTTGGTTGTTGGGTAGATATATGCCTTTTGCTCATTTTAAGAACAGCCTGTCTTCTGTCCCTCCAATACTTATGTTGAAGGAAATTGACAGTATATGTTGGCAATCTGCAGGGCAGACATGCGCTAAGAGCTAAACACAAACTAATGCAAATTGATAGAAATTCATAGCGTGTACATCAGTCGGTTCCTTCAAGGGTAATTAAGTAATGATAATGATGTAGCATTTTTCATCTTGTCAAAGAAGGCTTTTCCAAGTTCACTCGAGACCCAGAATTTTTCTTTGTGTGTGTGAATTAATGCCATACAAGCATGTTATTAAAAAAAAACCTATGTTTAGGAAGCTTGAAATATCAACCCTTTTTAGAATCCATGATGGCGTCTGTAGGTGTATTTTGGGAATTTCCTCCTGTTTTTGGATGTGCGTTTGTTCCAGTTGGAATTACTGCCGGAATGGGTAAAAACTTGAGGTTTTCTCTTACATTTTCACTGACAGCATTTTTTCTAAATTTGTTACGAACTCCTCCTTAAAAAAAAACAACTAGGCTTGGAAAAGTTATATCTGCCAGTGTGCCAGAAAAGAAAACCTAGCATTGATTAAATTAAACATAAACTTTCTTAAGGGATTGGCTGAATACTTTTGAAAGATTATTGGAAATGTCTTTGAGGGGTTTCAGCTTTTCAGGTGTTTTTGAGCGTGTTCTCCATACCTACCAATTATATTATGGATTGTTTTCCAGTTATGCATGTTAATGTTGATAGTTCTAATCATTTTGCTAACTAAAATAGTTTCTTTCAACATATCCAACCTACTGTGCTCTTATTCAACTATTGTTGGAATCACAAACCCAATTATCTGCTGATACATTAGCTTTCGACATTTTTGGATCAATGTTGGTGAATTGTAACAATTAACAAACAATTTTGCTTCTTTGTTACCTTCTTGTGTGTCTCCAACCAATTTTGCAACAATGTATATTTTCTACCTACATCCCGTTCGTGGATACTTTGTACCCTAATGTTGGTTACATGGGGTAGTGTAACTGATGATCACATGACCTAAAAAAATGGTCCTTGTGGGACTGTCTCGCTAGCTTTCAAAGGCTCGAACCTGATATAATTACAAAATGATAATAACCAAGACAGTAAGAATTATTATACCTCATTTCCCCTTATACTGGTTTAGTAAAGTTGCTAATTTCTGCTCTGAGCATTAAAGTTTGCTAAATCATTTGCAAAGCAAACCCCTATACAGTATTTTTGAAAACCAATTGTTAAACGCACCATTACCAAAAAAAAAAAAAAAGAAAAAAAGAAAAAATATTATTCATAAACATTATTTCCTTAAAGATATTAAAACAATGAAGTTAATCTAACAACGCTTCGGGGGTAAACAGAATAAAGTCATTAGGTTTTCACTAATGCACTTCTTGTTTTAATAAACCATATCATTTTCTTGTTAATGTTTTAAGAGACTAGCAAAGAAACTTTAATTGGATGGTGACATGAGTATTGATTAGTACAAAATATCATTTTCTCTTTCAATGTTCTGATGGAGGCAGGGAGAAAACCTTGTTCGGTAAAATGTAATATTATTAGCGATGTTTTATGAAATGTTGATACATTCCAAAATTTGAGAATAAAATGAATTATTTTTCAAAACTTTTTTTTGTTGTTGGTATTTTTAGAGACTGGGATGCAAAGTGACTTAGAATCAGGGAATAAGATAATGGTTCCCAGTCTATGGCATCTTCTCGGTGTTCCTGGGGTCATCCTAGACTAATAACCATGAGATCCTTAGAGGGCGTCTCAAACCTTTTCACGCAGTACTGTTTTACTTCCGAGAGGGCAACAATTTTAAAACCTTTGAAATGCAACCTATAGATGTTTAATATTGATTAAAAAGAAGAAACACCTTCATATCTCATGCTACTATTCGTCTTTATGTAAAATGCTACCTATGTGCAAGGTTATCGCCAAACCTGGGAAGCGCCCTTTTGGTCTGGATCTGTGGGTCAAGGTGGTCAATCTCCGGATCACGGCGTTTAGGCAAAAGGAGAAATAATGAAAGGAAGTTTTACTTTGGAAAGAGGGTGGTAGATCAATAGAACAGCTTCCCAGCAGAAGTATTGGCAGCCAATACAATGAGGGAATTTAAACATGCATGGGATAGACATACGGCTCCTGAATCTAAGACGAGACCAACGACTGATTAAGGTTTGAGTCTTTACAGCGGCAAAAAGGGGAGACTAGACGGGGGCCGA
>NC_071092.1:1967500-2090000 GCF_027358695.1 Spea bombifrons | reverse complement strand
TCATTGATTTAACTTTACATTATACAGGGGGCCGGCTCACTGATTGAACTATACATTATACAGGGGGCCGGTTCACTGATTGAACTATACATTGTACAGGGCGTCTCAGTGATTTAACTATCCTTTTTAGGGGGCCGGTTCAGGCCTTCCTCCAGGAGAAGCTCCCTGGGGTCGGCCCTTCAATCAGGGAGATGAAATGATAAATAAAAGATAATAGGTAGAGGAATAAATAGATTGTTAGGCAGATTCGGGTCCGGGCCGGACTGCCCCGTTTTATTTTAAAGGCAGAGTTTGGAGAGAATGGACCCCCCTTTAGTCCGAAGTCTCAATAAAGCGTTTCGGTTGTTAAGTCATCCCAAATATCTGAGTCCAATAAAAAAGGTATTATCTCCGACCGCAAGAATTATTTGTAACGATTTCGACCCGAGACGCCCCATCGCCGGGAAGTTTCTCGTATTTCGTTACAATATATCCATTGTTTTTAAGACGTTTATGGAGTTCAAACGCAGGT
This sequence comes from Spea bombifrons, assembly GCF_027358695.1. NCBI lineage: Eukaryota > Metazoa > Chordata > Amphibia > Anura > Pelobatidae > Spea > Spea bombifrons. The sequence goes on along the minus strand of NC_071092.1, from coordinate 2,089,489 downwards.
CTCAAAAAGGCATCTTCATTAATCCTGACTTTTCTTTTTGGAAAGAAGATTCATCGAATCCCCTGAAATTCTCTCTCATCCATCAACAGCGGGGATTATATTCCGAAGGATGAACCGCTCGGTAAGGACATCGAGACAAATCTGATTGGACGGCAGGCGAAGCGCCGGCGACCTCCAGATATTTATACGGGGGGAGCGCCGGTCCGCAGGCACTAGAACGGCTGCGCTCGGTACAGACATGAAGCTCATGCTGGCCCTCAGTGTTTGCTCCGGACTCATTTTCCACCTGGCCGACTCCGGTAAGATGTTATATAATATAAAAAAACAACTAATTGTCACTTTGTAACAGCGGAACGAAGCGCGGCGAGGAATTTATTTGATTTTATTTGGGTGTGATGTCATGGTTTTAGTTTATTGTTGTGTTTTTATTTTGTTCTTTTGTATGGATCAACACCGCCTTGTGTCATACGCTCTATAACTTATAGACCTCGCTGTCACTTTAATGGATTGAAGATATTTATCAATCTTGGGATGTTAAAACTTTTGTAAGTGCCACCAAACCCAAAATCAAAAAAATGTGTAAACCACCCAAAAAAGCGTTTTCCCACCAGACTCGAAAAAATATTCTCGCTACGCTGAGTGTCCACGGCATCCTTTCCTCGATCCGGATAAAACGCTTGTTACGCAGCCATACGTGGTAAATGTTCTCACGAAGTCCTCATCGTTGGTGGATAAAGGTTTGGATGGAAAGCAGAAGATACCCCAGAAGGTTTTGGGTTCTCCATAAAATGGAACCCCCCCAAAAAATTGCTGAAAAATGACCGGGTAAAAAACTCAAAGGCCCTTCGGACTTGGTCCAGTAAATTGTTCACAAGCTCCAGATAAACTCCAGACTCTTCCTTCAAAACTTCTCAGAAAGTATCGATCTTGGGAAGTCCCGCGCTGCCCAGATTATGTAATTTACAAAAAGTTCGTTACTGGGGACTGTAGATTTAGGTGGAGAGCGTTCGGAAATGTAAGGGAAATTAACACAAATATTTAGTGAAAAAGATTTCGGTAAAAAAAATCTGCGGTTTTAACCTTTTCCAGCCCTCGTGAGGAAGTCGGGGGCCTTGGACTTCATGGCGTCCGCTCGGAGGAGACACGAAGACGATGGTCCCTGCTCGTCCGGAAGATGCAGTATGGAGGACAACAGTGACGCCTTCGATGGCCGCAATTTAAGGGTCGGTGACATTTTATCAGTTTGGTCATCGATGATTATTGTTATTTATCTGATGATTGATTATATGTTTATGTTTATTATGTATATATATATTCATGCTGAGGACGTGAGGGGCATTAAGAGGTTGAGGGTGCGTCTTCGATATATTATCTTCAATAATGATAATGTTAATGGTAGCCCTACGCTTATGTTAATGGTGGCCCCCTGGCCATGGAAAATAGGTAAGAAGTAACATTGTTGCCACCTACTTTTGCCCCAATGTCCCTGTGGTCAGCCCATTAATTGCCATTTAGAACCTTGTGATACCCTCATACCCAGCAAACATTCTGTGCCTAGAAAGGAGGGGCATCAGGGGAGGAAAAAGGATCATCAGGGGAGGAAAGAGGGGCATTGGGGGGGAAGAGGGACATCAGGGGAGGAAAGTAGGACATGGGGATTTGGGCCCAATTGAGCGATCTGCCCCTAGTAACGTGGTTAATGAGCTGCTGATACTTTGGACCTGCCTACCTAGTAAGAATATGCCCCTTCCTCGTGCCCCCCCCCCGATGATTCAAGTGCCCCAGACAGCTGCCCCGGATTCCTGGAGGTAAAAATGACCCCAAATCAGTGGATCGAGGGGCTCAGAATTATTCTAATATTTTTCAGGTGCGTTCAGGTAAACGGCCAGACTCTGCATCGTCCGAATCCTCCATGATGCCGCAGGTACAACACCATACACCTTCCCTGAACTTATCGCACGCTCGGTTAACACTTCGGAGTCCAGGCGGCGGGAAGCACGTTTCCTGCCGGCCCGTTAGCCTTCCCCGACGCCGACCCCCCCCCCGCGTCTTTATTATTATTAGCTGCCGAAGGTCAGCGCTCAGAGTTATAAATCTCCGGAGTCAGAGGGGTCGCTAGGACCTGGTATTCTGCTGGATTTAACGAAGACCCAAAGTATTAACAAGTTTATCGGGGGGAAATTATAAATATTTGGGACATGTCAGTATTCTAAATTAGAACAGTGTTCGGGCAAAACGCAGGTCTGCTAGAAGAGCGAAAGGAACATCTGTAAAAAAAAAAAGACATATACCCTCTATTATTATTATTTTATTAATATAATTATTATAACAGTTGTTAATATTATGATTAGTATTATTAACATTCTTATTAGTATGATTATTTTATTAATATAATTATTATTACGGTTGTTATTAATATTATTGTTATTATTAGTATTTTATTGATATTTTTATTATTGTTGTTATTAATATTATTATTATTATTTAATTGTTTTGTGCTAATTTTATCTTCTCTAAAATACTTTAAAATATTCCGCGACATTCTGAAAAGTATTTTGTTATCCCGCGTTACACGAACGCTTTTGTCGCGTTTATTCTTTCAGGATATTGTCTTTCCTCCCACGCTGCCGGAGGGCGCCACCAAGTAAACCGGCCGCCATTTTGTGAGTCTTTCAACTCGGCCGCCTTCGCCGTGTTCGATGGAAAAAGACCGCGCTGTTCGCTGCCGTGCTGTATCGGCGCATCTTATGGCGATTGTAGAGTTTGTGCTTTATTAGTAAAAATATCCTATTGAAAATATCCTGGAATAAAGTGCTTATTGCATAATGCGGCGCTGCGCTTGTTTAACTTGTTTAACGCGTCAGGTCGAGTATTTCTGCCTTTGTGAAAAAAACATTTAAAGTATTCAAGCTAGAACATAATTAGAGATATGTGAAACAGCCTCCCAGCAGAGGTGGTAGAGGGTAATACAGCGAGGGTATTAAACATGCATAGGATAGACATCCGGCTCCTGAATCTAAGACGAGACCAACGACTGATTAAGGTTTGAGTCGTTACAGCGGGAGAAACGGGCGACTAGACGGGGGCCGCCGCGGGCCGATATGGATCCGGCATATTTGTCTGTAAAATATTATTATGTGAGAAGCGTTTGAGGTCCAGAGTTCTGCGCCCGGAATAAATCATTAATCAGCACTGCGATGGGTAAAGGAGATAAATAGCGATGATAACGCGCTAAGCCGAGGATGCGACTCTCCTGAGGTCATTGACTCCCCGACTCGTAGTTCTTGAGACATAAAGGAGAATTCTGTCCCAAAAATATCAGAACCTGCGACGCTCTGCACAGACGCAGGAAATATAATCGTGGATCTGTGCCGACGCGTTTCTGGCTCAGCGTGATGGGACTGGCGCCGGTGGTTCTGTCTCCCCCAGTGGGGGGCGCTGCCTGCGCTCGCTGCACAAATCCCCCCCCCAAGGGAATGAGCTGGGTGTAAAACACCAAAGCAAACAGCTCCTTACATAATGCGCCCTAAGGGAGGCTGGCTGAGTGTGACGGGAGTTATAGCTCCCATGTAAAGTTGGCATTCACAGCACTTTTTTTGTCTGCCCGGCCCGGCGGCCCCCAATTAAAACTCAGCGTCTTGCATTGTACATTTGCTGAGGTTCATGGGAGTTGTAGTTCCACAGCAGCTGGAGGTCTGATTGTTTTGTTTTGTGTCAGCGTCTCACTCCTGACCTAGAGAGCTGACAGTCATACGCGATCTTAGACCAAAGTCCTAGGTCTACATACACCGGGGAGGGGTAAGCGTGTAAAATGAGCCGGCTACACGCCCCTGGTGTGTTTCACGGATGTTTGTACATGCCCTCGCCCTCAGCAGCCAATAGCAAAGAGCCCCTGGGCTGAGGCAGGCAGCGTCCCCTGGGCGCAGGCAAGCAGGCAGGCAGTGTGCTGCACCATGGCTTGGTGGAAGGTCAGTGCTGGCAATGATGTTAACCCTGAACTCGCCAGGGAGAGGGAATCCCCCTCCTTTAACCTGGAGACCCTCATTAACGTGCTGGACGGATCTGAGGAGGAAACACGTCTGCGGCGATCAGTGGGTGAGAGCCAAGCCCTCGTTACACGAAGGACTCCGCAGGGGGCTGCTCATTCTGTTAACCCTCTCGGCGCAAGCGATATGGTTTCACTGCAACTCCTTCCATCCTCAGCCAGGCACCGACTTCACGTGAAAAAGTCAGCCAAAGAATAGAAAAGAAATGATCACTTTCAGCTTCAGGCAGTCACTAAGGGGTTAAATTGATAGCCGCCTTTCCTCGCTGGTTAATCGCCTAGGGGTCTCTCCCTGCGTCGGACCACGTAGGGGCTGACAGTAGTTATTATTATTGTTATTATTATTGTTATTATATGTATTGCTATTGTTATTATTTTGCATATTATTATTATTATTATTATTATTATTATTATTGTTATTATTTTGCATATTATTATAATTATTATTAAGGATTTTTATACATGGTGTAGATGAGAACACATTTTATGTATAGAGCGGCAGCGGATCCCACGGCGCGATCACGGAAGGGAGAGAACAAATAATAATAATCTAATTATAATCCGGTCAAACAGTCTCTCTTCTTGGCAACTCGCGAGAAACTTTAGGCAACTCCAGCACCCCAAGCCACGTTCCAGATCTGAGTCAGGGTTCCGTGTAGAGTCTCGCATTAGACCTGCCTAGAACCCTGTAGGGCCAGCACGGGGGGGGGCACCTTCACGGAACAGAGGACGATGGAGCTGGGGGGCCGAAATCCAAGGAGAGACCTGAGGAGCGACAGAAAGCGAGTTACATTGTTAGATCCGCGGCGGATCGTTCGTCGTAGGAGGAGAAGATATTAAGGAGAAGGAGCCGGTCGGCGTGGGGGGGGGGGACGTCTCAACAGAGGAGGCATTCTTATACAAGATGTAGCGTTCACAATGTGGAGCTTATTCACTAAACTGTGAGTCTGCTGAGAGCGTCAGACTTCACTCTGCGTTACAGGATTTGTCAGACTGGTTTTACTTTTAATCATTTTTTGGCCGGATTTTATCAGGTTTTTAATCGAAGGACTTTGGCTGGAAATATGTCCGGTGGTGGCCATATTGTTTTTCGCGCCCCCTGGTAGTAGGGGAGGAATTGTACCCCAGATGGTCCTGTTTTTCACCCGGTCCCCATTTTCTTCTCCCCAGTGCTCGCCGTTATCAGGGACCCCGTGCTCAGCAGGGCCGATCTTTACTTCAAGAGCCGCTCGGAGAGATACGAGGGAGCCGTCCGAAACTCGTTCCACATGAAGAACAAAATCAAAGCGCTGGGGTGGGCCAACGATGGACCAGAAGTTGGATACGTGTACAGGCGAGTCGGCCTTTTAACGCTTTCCGGGATTATTCAAATTAAACTCCTTCATTTCTGATTAGACGCAGATATATAATTTTTTTTTAAATACAATTTTAGACAAATGTATTATGTCATTGTAAAACATTTTTAGGACCCCCATTTTTATTATCATGACTGACGAGTCAAACGACGAGGGTCTTCATGGTAACCCACCCCTCTCCCTCATACCCACCCAGTTTCACCAAACTCTCACCCATTTCCAGTCATTCTATGCCATTCTGCCAACCAAGGCTTTTTCAATTGTAGGGGGGGTCACCATTTGATGGACGGGTGGGTCTGTCCTCTGCCCCCCATTTATTTCTTTGTCTTGTTGCAGGGCGCTGGGAGGGGAACTCGCCCTCAACATCCACGGGGTCTTCGTCAAATCCATTATGGCCTTGGGGACCGACGCACAGATCGCCAAATGGATCCCGCTGGCCAATAATTATAACATTTTAGGAACGTACGCCCAAACGGAACTGGGACACGGTGCGTTTTATACTAAACGGTATTACAAAAAATATCATCTTTCAGGAATTATTTCCCGATTTTTCGTTCTTTTACGTATTTCTGATCTGAGACAGAAAGCAGACTTTTATCCGTAGCTGCTCCGCCGCGTTCTCAGAGTCGGTTCTATTCCTTTTATTTGATTTGTTACAGGAACGTATCTTCGTGGCCTGGAAACCACAGCGACCTTTGACGAGAAGACCCAGGAATTCGTCATAAACACTCCCCAGATCACGGCGACAAAATGGTGGCCGGGAGACAGTAAGCCAAAGAGACAAACGCGTTAGCCGGGGCCAGACTGCCGATTCAGGGAGCGGCCCTGGCTCTTTGAGTCTGGATGGGCCTTTTTATGCTCACGTGTGGCTTGTAGCGTGTGGCGGGGCATATCCGGCCGTAGATCGCGCGTGTATCCAATTGCCCCGGTGTCCTGGATGGCCGGTCTAAAGCATAAAACCCAAATCTTTATTTCTTACCAATTTTTTAGAGATAATATTTTCCGTAGTAGGCGGGTGAGGGCCACTCAAAGACAGAAAATGTTTGTTTTAATTGGTTTTGAATCATTTTCTTTGCTATGATGTCATTTCTGTGCGCAGTGGGTAAGACGTCCACGCACGCCATCGTCCTGGCGCAGCTGATAATCGCAGGCAGGAGCTACGGCATGCATCCATTCATGGTCCAGGTCCGGAGCTGTCAGGATCACTCGCCCTTACCGGGTAAGCAGCCTTTCCTCTACTCTGAACTGCCCCTCGTATCCGACCAATGGAAATCCTCCGAGGGACCGGACTAAATAAATACCCCCGTAAGCAACAACTTCTACGAGCCCTCCCTGAGGTAACGGTGTCTGCGGTCGGACACTTTGCCTTCCCCTGCTTTAGGGACTGTGCTTTAAAGTTCGATTTGTTTGATTTCTTTCATTTTATAACAAAAATTGTTTTTTATAATTATTTCAAAAATATATTTCTTTTTTATTTTATTTATTTATAACCATTTTTTTTAATATATATATATATTTATTAGAATTTTTACATTACAAAAAACAATCCCCGGGATGGAGGTCGGGTCCCAAGAGTTCGCCCGCGATGTCCGGTACCCAGAGGAGTGGATAAGAAATGAAGTAAAAAAATAAATACACATTTACAAACTTTTTTCAACTTTTTTCCCGTTCAGGAATAACCGTCGGGGACATCGGGCCGAAAATGTCTTTCGAGCACATCGACAACGGCTTTCTCATGATGAGGGACGTTCGGATTCCGAAGGAGGACATGCTGAGCCGATTCTCGGAGGTGAGGGGATCGTTTATCAGAATTACTGGTAATGGAGGGTTTTTTTAGGGGGATTAAAATGTATAGCTTGTGAAGTAGGGGGAGGGGATAATGTATGGTATTTCTGGTGGGCAGGTTCTGAGCGATGGCACCTACGTGAAACGCGGATCGGATAAGATTAATTACTTCACCATGATTGCCGTGAGGGTGTCCATGCTTCGCGGCGAGGTGTTGGAGACCCTGATGAAGGCCTGCGTCATTTCTGTCCGATACGCGGCCGTCCGCCGTCAGTCAGAGCTGAAACCTGGGTACGTTTATCCGCCGAGACCCGCGCCGATGCCCGGTACGCGCAGGACCGAAATGGGGAATAATACTGAGAAAACCATAGATTTTTTTATTTAATTGCAGATATTTTATTGTTAACCCCAATCAAATCTCCCAACCCCCCCAGGGTTTTATAGGAGCTTGTGTATAAAACGTGGTCTTATCCCCATTCCGTTGGTTGCTATGGTGATAAGACCACTAAAAAATTCCTGCTTTTCAGAGACGGGGAAGCAAAAATTATCGATTACCAAACCCAGCAACAGAAGCTCTTCCCGCTGGTGGCTACCTGCTACGCGGTCAGTTTCACCGTGAAATACATCAATGAGCTTTACAATGACGTGTATGAGAAGATCAAAGCGGAAGATTTCACCGCGCTTCCGGAGGTACAGTAAAGATCCGCCATATTGGAAACGCCACTAGTCCTCGGTGTCACAGCGCTTAAAAAAACTCCATTATTATAAAGATACAAATGTCGTACTTTTTCCCCAGCTTCATGCTCTCGCATCAGGCATGAAGGCCTACTTAACAGAAGTGTGCTCCTCGGGGGTGGAGATTTGTCGGAAAGCCTGTGGGGGGCACGGATATTCCCTCTTCAGCGGCCTCCCCTCGCTCTACACAAAAGTGGTGGCTTCTTGCACCTACGAAGGGGAAAATACCGTCTTGCATCTCCAGACCGCAAGGTAGCAGAAGCTTCTTTTATTTTTTTTACATAAACCTGAGCGCTCCCAACGCGTTCCTCTTTTTATATTTTTTTATATTTTCTAATAAATTTTTTTTACAATTATTCCAGGTTTTTGATTAAATGTTTCGCCGGGGCCCAATCCGGCCAGCCGCTGCCCCCCAGCGCCTCATACTTGTCGTCTCCGGTCTCTCGTCGTTGCCAAGCGAGTGGCCCTTCGGGCTTTCTCAATCCAGACGTTTACCTTGAGATTTATAAACACAGAGCCTACAGGTCGGTAAAGAAATGTTGGGATTATCGTTATTTCTTTATTTAATACGATTAATACATTAAATATATTATATTAATTAGACTTTTTTTTATGTAGGAAATGTTATTTTACATGAATTCCCCCCAAAATTCATTTTCTAGACTTATTGCTTCGGCTGCAAATAAACTGCATGATCTGGTCCAGTCTGGAAGTCCGCAGTATGTGGCCTGGAACCGCACGTCCGTGGAGCTGGTGAAAGCGTCTATAGTCAGTATCCATATCACGTCTTCTTCCAAACGCACTAAATAAATATTTACCGATTAATAAAAACGTATATTTATGTGTATTAAAAACCCTGCTTATGTGTTTATCATGGGAGCAACCACGTTAACCCTCTGCGGGGTTATTCCTCCCCATTAAGTTATCTATCTCCCTATTTTTAAGTTCCTGATTGTTGCTGATTGGCTCATGCAGAAGGGTTGGGGGGAAGGAATGGTTTGACATAGCGGCATCATATTCCACAGCCCTGTACAATGTATAATTTTACTTTGTAGACAACGGGTATACTGCTCTCTTTCAGGCTCATACACATTACACCATAGCAAAGACTTTTGCCACAAAATTGAATTCCGTCTCCAGGGACCCCGATATAAAGAAGGCGCTAAAGAGGGTCTGCGATTTATACGCCCTGCACGGCATTTTCACAGACGCCGGCGATTTCCTGAAAGATGGATATTTATCGGAAAAGCAGCTGGACGCGCTGAGCACGGCGTACCTGGACCTCCTGCCTCTGATCCGGTGAGTAATTGGGACATTTAAGTAAAAATATGTATTTTTAGTAGCGGTGGGAGTAGTTGGTAGATATTGAGCCAGGACCGTAGGTTTTGGGTCCCCTGAAAGGCAGCACCGATCACAGAATAATTTGCCGGCGTCACATAACTGCGTAAATCCTCGTTTTTTCAGGAAAAATGCGGTTTTGTTGGTAGACGCCTTCGACTTCTCGGATGAAGAGCTCTTGTCTGCCCTGGGGAGCTACGACGGAAACGTCTATCACAATCTGCTGGAGTGGGCGCAGAGGAATCCAGAGAATAAGAAGGTAAGGAGCCGCTTCTCCGGGTCAACACCCAAATCCTCCGGGTTGCGGTACAGGGGTCCTGACAGGCCCCAGTCCCCACCCATTTGTCCTTTAAATGGGGGTGTTTCCTGTGATGTCAGCGGGAACGCCCACTGACGTCGGCGAGAAATGTTCACAGTTGGCATTGGGAACGCCCACTGACATCAGCAGGAACGCCCCCAACATCAGCATGACCGCCCACTGACGTCAGAGGGACTGCCGTGTCCCACTAGCCGGAGCCTACAAGTTCCCAGATATGCCTATGGTATTGGGGGGTCTGAGAAGATGGCACCGATACCTCCCAAGTATCCACCAGAAATTGTGACTGTCCTGCTGACTTGTAATGGGGCCTGACCAACTGAACCTGCTGATTGTTGCGGGCAGTGTGGATCATGGGCCGGTCAGGGAGATAAGAGGACCTCTCCTGCCGGTTACTCTTTCGAGACCTTAATCTCAGCTCCAACGTGGTCACCTCGCGGTGTATTGAAGCCGAGCGCCGCCATACATAGTCCTAGAGTTGGCAACCTGGGCATCCACGCTCCAGGCCACGGCTTTATCGCTACTCAGAGAAATACTTCAATCAGCGCAACGAGCAGAAGCGGCATGCAGATCAGAACTCTATGAAACATCGCGTTCCATTGAAACCGCTTTGATTCTCTCGCTGTTTTTACTTTATTAGGTGAATCCCGTGTTTGAAAGTCACCTGAAACCTTATTTACAGAACACCCCATCCAAACTATAAGAGAATACCCCGGGGCAATTAACCTCAACGTGTAATCATCCTCGTTAAAATCAACAAGAATCCAGGACAGGCTCTACTCCCCCGGAATAAAGTCGAAGGGTTAAACGTGAGTCTGCGTTACAAAGTATTTCATCCAAAAAACGGCTTTCAAGATAAATATTAAATTAGAACCGACCGAGGTCGGGGAAAGGATTCACTGTGATCTTCCGAAATATTTTTACATCGCACAATTAAAACCCTGTACCCTGTATAAAGTAATTAAACTGTAAATGACTTTCATTTTCATGCAGCGAAGCTCATTTTTTTCCTATTTGATCAAAAATATATCACGCAAGGATCACATTTTCGTTTAATATTTAACGAGGAAATCCAATGATGAACACTGATCTAAAAACATAATTCATACAAACCCATAGGCTCTCGTTAATACACTGATGCCTAATGCAGGTCTGATACATAGATATATATAGCGTGTTTATAATATATACACACTCACACATATACATACATACATACATGTACGGTCAAAAGTTTGGGGTAAGTTTCCTTGCAGAAATCCAGCGCAGACGGGGTTAATGTTACAAATGACTATCGTAGCTGGAAACGGCTGATTTTAATGGAATCTCTTCATAGGCGTATAGAAGCTCTTTATCACTCCCATCACTCCTGTGCCCCAATGGCCCTTTATCACTCCCATCACTCCTGTGTCCCAATGGCCCTTTATCACTCCCATCACTCCTGTGTTCCAATGGCCCTTTATCACTCCCATCACTCCTGTGTCCCAATGGCCCTTTATCACTCCCATCACTCCTGTGCCCCAATGGCCCTTTATCACTCCCATCACTCCTGTGTCCCAATGGCCCTTTATCACTCCCATCACTCCTGTGCCCCAATGGCCCTTTATCACTCCCATCACTCCTGTGTCCCAATGGCCCTTTATCACTCCTGTGCCCCAATGGCCCTTTATCACTCCCATCACTCCTCTGTCCCAATGGCCCTTTATCACTACCATCACTCCTGTGTCCCAATGGCCCTTTATCACTCCCATCACTCCTCTGTCCCAATGGCCCTTTATCACTCCTGTGTTCCAATGGCCCTTTATCACTCCCATCACTCCTGTGTTCTAATGGCCCTTTATCGCTCCCATCATTCCTGCGTTCCAATGGCACGTTGTGCTCGCTGATCCAAGTTTAAGTTAAAACGGATAATTGATGGTTAGAAAACCCTTTTTGTAATTATGTTACAGACAGAAATTTCTATGTTTTCCATGAAATCAGCTCATTGACCCCAAACCTTTGAACAGTAGTGTGTGTGTTTATATATATATATATATATATATATATATATATGTTTGCATAAAGAAAGAGAGTATTCCCAATTAATACCAATTTAATATTTTGGTAAACGGTTCATTTTTCAGGATGGAGCTTATAGATTTTCTTTAGATTTTGGTGAAGAAAAAACTTTTCAAATAAGCGACATTGTGCATAAGAGTACGACGTATCTCACTGGTCCCTCGGCATCAGACAAACGATAGCTTGATGTGTTGCTAAGAGAACACATTCTATAATCATTTCAAAATTAACAAATTCACTATAATTTACAAAGACATTTAAACAAAATATAAAAATAAAATAAAAAAAAGCCAGCCAGGTAAATTCAGCTGAAATAATCTTTTTGGAATGGAGGGAGCAGTTTAACTCAATTTTTTTTTCTGGAAACATGTTGGATGCGCTTCATATACGTATCCAAGTTAAATATCAATCAACAGTAATTAGTAGTTATAAAAAAAAAACTATAATTAAATAGCATACATTAAAAAAGCAGCGGAACATCTCCAGAGATCACCCCGGACCGGGAGACCTACGCTCCGCCCATAACACGTCTGTATATAAGCCTCCGGCACGTGGATTTATAGAGGACTCGGAGCGGATCTGTGCGTTAGGCGTTTCAGAAAATACATTAAAGCGGGGGAGACGTCGCGATCGGAGGGTAAAGTTTGTGCGCGGGCAGAAGCATGCAAGCCGGACAAGCCAAAGACCTCTGAGACGCGAGGTTCCCGCGCTATCCGGCCCTAATGGCTGTTAATAAATAAGGGCAGAGGGGTTTACGATACACGATGTGGCGAGATAACACCGCCTCTCGTGCCTTGCGTACATGGAAGAGGTTAACGGGACTCCCGCCGGGCGGAAAGTCAGTCGTCGGTCTTTCGCGCCAGTCGGCAGAATGTCCAGTTGTGTTCCACGGTGTTTTCGTTGGCTCGCTCGCTCATGTGGTGCACCCGGGTGTTGCGGATGGCGAAGCCTTGCTTTGCGATGTACTCCATCAGGTGGACTCTGAGAGAGACCTCTTGGTGGTAATCGCAAGGGCCGAACGTGAAGGACACCTGACAATCCCTGGTGTCCATCATGTGTTTGTTCCACTTGGTGAAGTGGTTGGCGATTCCTTCCAGCAGGGCGTGCACCTTGGTGGTGATGGTGAGCTGGGTTATAATCACAGCTACGGGGTTGGAATATTTCGAGAGCTTCCTGGTGCTCGACAGTTCCACCACTTCTTCGAAGATGTCCGTAGGGTACAGGGGTTTGGGGTCGTTAAGACATTGGATTAAAGGTTCGATCTGATAGAAGTCGGCTTCTTTCCGAAGCAGGTCGCACTCCTTGAAGTCCACGGGCAGCGTCAGTTCCGACGTCCGTAAGAAATTCAGTACGTGGCGGAAAAGCGAGCCATCTCTGTCGATGAAGTAATTGCCCTGAGAGTCTCTGGCCGTGGGGAAATCACCCCGAAACATGGCTCCTAGCATGGAGTCTGGGTAACGGGTCAGCGTGGACAGAGATGTTGTATACACATGGCCTCCGACGTTCAGCGTGACTGGATCGGTCATCTAAAAGATGTAAAAAATTTACCATCACAAACCGAATAAAATACACAAGCACTTAAAAAAAAACTTCAATTCTGGGAACATTCTATAGTAGAAGCCAGAGATTATATTATCTCATACATTAACGGGGCTATACATACTGTAAAAAAACCCAGTAGAACATGCCATTTAGTGAATATCCACCCTTTTTAAAATACTTTCACCTACCATGTATCCCCAGTCTCCATTATCCATTTGCTCAAATAATAGTTTTTTGTTGTTAAACGCCGACCGATGCATGCGCTGCGTCTTCAAACGTCTACAACACAGGAGAACGACACAACGTGAGCTATAGACTCGTGCAAACAGACCAAAAACGATTCGGACAAACGGGGGAGCGGGGGAGGGTCCGTCGCCGAGGACGGGAGGTCAAAATAACGAAGACAGATTCATGGAGAAAGAGAAGCGTCTCCGCACCTCTACTTCTCTATTTCCGCAAAAGGGCAGAACCCTCCCCCTCCTCCAATCAGGGGAGAGGGTGTGCCCGGAGGTTCTGCCCTTTTGCGGAAGTGCTCCTGGAGGCCCGTTTAACTGAGCGGATAGCGGAGAGAAGCTAACGAAGAAAGAAGACGGGGACGAGGAGGCGGTCGGTGGAGACGCTTAAAAGTTTGAGCTCTCTGCCTCGTTTTTGTTGGTTTTCTTGGGGTCCCTTTTCGGACATTTGTAAGAATTAACAAAATCGTCAAATTTGTTAGTTAGACTTCAATCATCATTTCCCAAAACATATGTTAATAATTATTAAAACGAAGCCCTTGTTTGTGCGCCGTTTCCAGGGTTACGATGCATCATTTTCATTTGTTACAAAAGGAATACAGAAATACCGGTAAACGGAGGCCGGTTTAGACTGATGTTGGGTGGAACGGACATCGTACCCCTGCGCTGAAACCCACGTCCCCCGGAGTCAGGATGGGGAGCGGGTCGGCCATCTCCTCACCTGATGAGGCTCACCAGAGGCAGATCGCTAACCAGGGTGTAACGGGCCGGTACCAGCAGGGTGCAGCTTCACATCCACATAACCCAATGCATCCAGGGAAGGAGGCTGAGCCGGCTATGGACTCATCCTAGGCCTGCTCCAGCCCAGTGACTCCCATCATCAGCCCAGCCTCTATTCACTGAAATTCAGCCTCCAGCCCGGTAACTCCCCTCCAAGCCCAGCCTTAGGCCAGCCTCCCGCATAACATCTTCCACCCTCAGGCCAGCCTCCTTCCCAGAGACTCCCCTCTCTGCCCGGTCTACTTACTAAGAACTCCACTCCCAGCCTCCTACCCGGGGGCTCCCACCCTCTGCCCGACCTCTTACCCAGCTGTTATACTATAGCTGCCCCTTCCCGAGGCCTCCGGTAAGGGATGGGCCACACAGCCTCCGTATCCGCTTTCCACCCATTTACAGCAAAGGCATTGGAATGGTGCTCGCCGCGCCCCGTACGAAGCTCATTATGCTGGTCGCTGATTGGGTGTTGCCTGGGAACGGTCTCCTGACTGCTGTCACAGGGAAGGTGGTGCTGGGCTGTCCGGCGCAGACTTTGTCATTGGATCATAGCTGTCAGCTGAAGTACGGGGGCGTGGCTGGGGCTCGGTTCTGATTGGTTGTCACGCGAGAAGGTCTCAGGCAGAGGACAGAGGCAAGATGGCGGCGCTGAGGAGGATACTTTGTGTTGCTGGGAGGGTAAGGCTGGTGTATGGCGGGCTGTGGGGCAACTAGCACGTTATTCGGGGTGACTCACAGCTCTTTCTGTCCCCACAGGTTCCCGCGTCTGGTTTCATTCAGAGAAGCTTCCACAAGAGCTCACCTGCCGCCCTTCAGGTACAGTGTCCTCTCCCTGACAGGCTGACACAAGGGCAACGCGGCCAGTGCCCCAGATATACCCCTTAGATATACTGTCCTAGATGGGCTAGTGCACAATGCAAACCCCTTGACCCCTTAGTGCTGCAGACCTGTCCCTTGGCCTGGGTGCCCTGGATCTGCCCTCTGGCCCTAAGGACCCTGGACCTGCCCTCTGGAACAAGAGCCTTAGAGCTGCCCTGAATGCCCTGGACCTTCCCCTTTGGGTCTGAATGGTGCAGACGTGCCCCATACTCTGTGTTTAATACGTAATTATATCCGAATGTCTTTATTATCATGTAATTACCGGCTCTTCCAGTCAGAAATGTAGCCAGAAGCGACCCTGCGTGTTTATCTGCTACCAGAATGGATTTTTATTTTTTCCCTTATAAAGAGAATAAATTACAGACAAGTCAAAGAATGGGAGGAAGTAACTGATTTAAATATTATTTTTAATATGCATTTTGATTCTTTTGCCGGTTGTTGTATCACAAAGCCGTAGGTGGCTGACGAAGGTTTGATGATTTGGTCGCGCCGGCTGCCGCCGTGGGATATTCTGTCATTTTAAAATCACTCACATGTATCGCGTTTACCTTCCAGCTGACTGTCCGCGATGCTCTGAACCAAGCTCTGGATGAAGAACTGGAGAGAGATGAGCGGGTCTTTCTCCTGGGGGAAGAGGTGGCTCAGTACGACGGTGCCTACAAGGTGTGAATTCATGTTGATAAACTGAGAATGTACTAAATATCAAAAAAAAAAAAATGTAGTTTTGGAAGAGCGCTGAATGGCCCCGGTAACCCCACCACCTATCAACTAACTGAAAATTGTGCTTAAGAGGTCCAGGAGTATATATTGTACCTTCATGTTATGTGTTATTAAGGTTACATAGTAATTAGTATAGAGCAAAACACAAGGAAATCCAAATGCTTTTTGCGTAGAGAATATCCGGTTTAATGTTGTTAAGTTCCGTGGATCGGACCCGGCGACTGTACTAATGAGGCAGCCTCCCTATCCGAAGATAACCCGGGAATTCTGTAATTGAGAGCGAAGGGGGGGACACAGGGAGGTTCAGGCTCAACAAACGTCCCACAGATCCTATCCAACATCCCTAATTTTTTAATCCGATGTCTACGTTTCAGATCAGCAGAGGTCTGTGGAAGAAGTACGGTGACAAACGAATTATGGACACCCCCATATCTGAGGTATGAAACAAAGGGTGGTTGGGAGCGGTTCTCCCACGTGGGAGAAGGACATGCGCCAAGGTAGACTAGTAGAAGGGGCAAAAACATAACATGGGTGAGAAATTAGTGGAAAGGGGGCTGATGGCAGTCAAAAGTGGGGCTTGGCCACTGTGAGCGCAAATATTTTATAAAAAACATGCTATTGTTGTCTGTTACACATATTGTATTTTATTTTATGAACAGATGGGGTTTGCTGGCATTGCTGTAGGTGCGGCGATGGTAAGTACACAGCTGGTGATTCACATTTAAAGGAACCATTGCACTGAGGCTGTGTCTGAAAGCTTCAGGGATTGTCCTTCTGTTTCCACAGGCTGGGTTGCGGCCAATCTGTGAGTTTATGACTTTCAATTTCTCAATGCAAGCAATCGATCAGGTGATCAACTCGGCAGCCAAGACCCACTATATGTCTGCCGGGCGTGTACCTGTCCCAATAGTGTTCCGAGGGCCAAACGGAGCATCCGCCGGTGTAGCCGCACAACACTCTCAGTGCTTCGCAGCCTGGTACGGACATTGCCCTGGTCTCAAGGTGATCAGTCCATGGAACTCTGAAGATGCAAAAGGTCTTTTGAAAGCATCGATTCGGGACGATAATCCAGGTAAACATACACGGGGAGACTTAGAAGCAGACCATACAGTGAAATATTTTGTGCCCGGGGTGCTGTAACACTGAAATCGGTAGACATTATGGGTGGGGGGATCTGTTATCCAGCAGGTCGCACGTTTTTATTGCTCACTTCTTTTTTTATTTTAGTGGTCTTCCTGGAAAATGAATTGTTGTATGGTGTTCCTTTTGAGTTATCCGAGGAAGCTCAGTCAAAAGATTTTCTTATTCCAATCGGAAAAGCCAAGATAGAACGTCCAGGTTTGTATACAGTTTAACGCAAGTCATTTTACTTTTGCTATGAAGGTCTGTGGCAAGAAAAGTGCTTTTGAAAATGTACCCCATTAACTGTGTATAGAAAATCAGGGTTGAGTTATTTGCATTTGGGTAGTAAATAAAAATAAATAAATAAATAAATAAATAATACTAGAAAAAAAAACTTATGGTTTATTTGCATCTATTTTGCAAGCTGCATGTAGATGCGGATATTTCCCCTGTTCATCTATTTGGCAGGAAAATGAATGGGATCTCTGGTATTATATATATCGGCGTATTAAATACACTTTTCATGCACGTTTTATTTTTATGTTTTGTTTTTGTTAAATTGTTAAGCAAATGTATCTTTCAAATAATCAACTAATTCGGTTTCTCGTTGCAGGAAGTCAGATTACTTTGGTCTCGCACTCCCGACCTGTTGGCCATTGCTTG
This sequence comes from Spea bombifrons, assembly GCF_027358695.1. Taxonomy (NCBI): domain Eukaryota; kingdom Metazoa; phylum Chordata; class Amphibia; order Anura; family Pelobatidae; genus Spea; species Spea bombifrons. Next base: position 2,071,924 of record NC_071092.1, on the reverse strand, counting down.
GAGGCGGCCAATATTTTGGCGAAAGAGGGGATAGATTGCGAGGTAAATGGCTGTTTTACAAAGCATTTTCCCTAAAGGCAGGCTATAGGCACCAGCGTCACTCATGCTTATTAACTATATAAGTTAATTAACTAATATGCACATGTATACAAAGGGACAGCTGCTCTGCTCCCAGTCTTATCTTAGTTTGCTCCAGGCCGATATATATATATATATAGCTCTGATCCAGTTTGTACCACTGGGTTTCTTAAAAAAAAATTATTGAATTCAAAGAGTTCATTCAGAGATGTCTTTAGTAGTATAGTAGTGACATCAATGCTGGTGAGGTTTGGTCTACACGTGTGGTTGGAAAGCCGGCTGTGGTTCAGTGAATCTGTTTGTTCTCTATCTGTGAAACTCTAAATTGTCAGTTCAGTAAAACGTGTTTATTCCATCTTTGTAAAGGTCATTAACCTGCGCACCATCCGGCCGCTGGATATCGAAACCATTGAAGCCAGCGTTGTAAAAACGAACCACTTGGTTACGGTTGAAGGAGGATGGCCGCAGTTTGGAGTAGGAGCTGAGATTTGTGCCAAAATAATGGAAGGTAGGTGCCATTGGGTGACCGTCCTGCACTCACACATTTTTATAATGAAATATATCCTCTGTGACGCCGTCCGATTGCCTTGCAGGGCCGGCATTTAATTACCTGGACGCCCCTGTGGTGCGTGTGACGGGTGCAGATGTCCCGATGCCCTATGCCAAGATCCTGGAAGATAACTGCACTCCTCAAGTAAAAGATATTATTTTTGCCGTGAAAAAGACTCTCAATATCGTGTAATTATGTAAAAATAACACTCATTGAATGCCAGAAGTGTGTTGCAATACTCCGTATCGTGTTGTTCATCGCTCTGGCATAATGTTACAAGTCCGTTCATCTGTCATCAGACAGGACATCAGCTGTTTTGTTTTTTTTTGGTCCATGGATTGAATTCGAAAGGCCAGAAAATAGTTTCCATTCAGTAAATTTGAGGGACACTTATGAAGGTTTTCTGTTTGTGCCTTTTTAGTGTATTCTCTCCCCAGATTACATTTCAGCATATCCTATCCTCATTAACGGAACGCCCGCCCTTAACTAGTGTTAAGGATAATAGGTCATAACCTTTCCCTCTTAGAATAGCGTCAAGGAAAATGTCTAATTTATAAATACTCAGAAATATTTAAAGTGGGCAAAATATCCCGTTTTGATGGAGTACATTTACTTTATAACACTCCATTAATGTAACCGGGAAGGATATTTATTGGAATATGTAAGAATTACTCTCCGGCTTGTTCTTTTTATACCAACAATAGCAATGTGCAAAAAATATGCGTTTAGATTCCTGTCTCTTTGGGAAATAAAACTCAAAAAGTAGAGCGATTCTTGTGGTATATTGGCTGTGATTGACAGGCCGGTGTGTATAGGGGGCTGGAAGTGTCATGGGTTTTGATATAAGGTCACATGGTTGGGTTGCCTGGTGGGATGTACTGTCACGTGTTTATTCCATGGGGTTCCTGTAAGGGTCTGCGGCATCTTCGTTCTAAATTTCATTTTATGGCAGCGGGAAGCGTATCCCTATGAGCATGGACTATTAAAGAATAAACAGAATAAATATGCATTTAAATGGCCATAGTGGTTTTAGTCATCAGAAGATATTTTATTTTTATGTGCTTTCATGCTGTTTGTTGGTCCTTTTTGGGGCCCACAGGCTTTGTTCCCACCTAGCAGACCTTAGCAATAAAACACACAATGAACAATGTGTGGAATCCGTTATTTTAATAAAAATATGACAGAATATACATCGTCTCACAGAGCCAGAGAAACTAAGTAACCACATTCCCTCTGCCTTCTGAAAAACTATTTAAAGTGCAAAAACCTTAAGTAAAATTATGAAAGAGCTCAATTTCGCAAAGTGTACCTTCTGTATGAATATAACGCCCCGAGCCGTACGGCCGGGCTGTCTCTACTCATGTAAACAATTCCTGCAGGCAAAACGGGGACGGAGCACGAACATATTGGATACTCTGCAGCAGAAAAGGAAACACATTTTAGGACCCTCTGTGGCTGTTGAATCGGTGCTAAAGCCCCTTCTGTCCGTTCTAAACGAGGCTTCAGGAGGAAAAATAATTTGGCAAAAAAAAAGACTAACCAAGGGTTACGCTGTGAATGAAGACTATAGAACGTAGAATAAAAAAAACGTGCCTGATGGGCGCTTCAGTTGGGGCATCACCGGGACCACCACATAACTATTCTGAGCAATTCCTGGTGCCTTGTGATGTCATAAGTAGGGAACGGTACAAATTCAAAATCCATCAATACATTTGCCTGCAATTATTTTAGGACAATGTATATCTCGCCTAATGCATGCTCCGCAGTGTTTTTGAGTGTTGTTTAGATGACCAAGACCCAGAAAGGAGCAGTGAAACTAGCTGCTCTCTGTGAATTGTGTATTGGATCTCTTAAAATTGGGGACAATCAGCAATAAAAGTCAACAGATTACAATAATTTCACTGAAAATTAAGCAACGACCTTCATATAAACGACCCAATAGCTGAGCCGCCGTTAGTCACAGATCATGTGATTTGAAATGATACGGATAGTTAAAAATCCCGTAAACAGCAACTGTACAGAGACCCCAAGAGTGCAAGTTGTTAACCCTTTCATCTCGTACGGTATTATCTAACCGGGTGGGTTTAAGGAAATTAAAAGCTCTGGTTAGTTTGAAATATGAACCATAACAAAAGGATAGCAGGATATCAAAATCAGCGTCTAAATTAACCCGGCCGTCAGGGTGGGGGTTAAGTGCGGGGGGCACGTTCATTTTCAGCTGATCCGGGGGGCGCTGTGGTCATTCGTTGCCGCCTTCTTCAGCGCTCCCTTCTTGAAGCCCTGAATAGAACTGAGTAAAGCTCTCCGGTCCGTACCGTTCACAGACGGGGTGCTGGGTTCTGTTGGCACGTCCTTTACCGCGGGTGGGGGTGGGGCCGCTGGTGGCGGCGGCGGCGCCGGTAAAGGAACATTTGCGTTTCCTGCGGAAATATAAAACCAACATATAATACAGGCTGATGAAGAACCCTATCGCTGAATCACGCCTATGATGTAATTTGGGTACTTGATCTATATGGGTCTGCGCCATCTTTTCCCCCCACAGCATGCAATTAGGTCATTGTGATGTCAGGATAGTTATATAAGTGGAAACCAGTATCCGATTAATACGGCCCGAGTGTCCCAGACAGGGTCAGAGAACAAAGAAAGAAAGAAAAGGAACACATTACAGGGTTAAATATCCTATATTTACTATTTTATATTTAATTGCATTTATCCCCGTGCGGGGCTCGGATCACCTGCTGTTGTGGAAGGACTCTAAGTGCTGAAATATAGAGAAGAATGCAGAGGACAGGAGAGACTGAGAGAAGCGGAGAAAGTAGAGTGCGAGTGGAAGAGCGAGACGGAGAAAAAAAAAACATTTTGCATTTGAAAAAAAATTATCCAAATTTTGTCGGAACCGACAAACAGAAACATCCAAAAACGCTCTCAGAATAGTGAATATTCCTTCAGTGTCATCTACGTGTTTACGAAACACCAAATAGAAACAGAACCTGCCTGCAGATCGGCCCCATCCGGCCCCCGTCTACTCGCCCGTTTCTCTTGCTGTAAAGACTCAAACCTTAATCAGTCGTCGTCTCGTCTTAGATTCAGGAGCCGTATGTCTATCCCATCCATGTTTAATACCCTCTTTGTATTACCCTCTACCACTTCTGCTGGGGGGCTGCTCCACTTGTCTACCACTCTCTTATTAAAGTAAAGCTCTGCTCCGTTCCATCCCAGCCTCTAGTTTTTCAGACATTTAATGTCACTACGCTGCGATGAAGCGCGGCCCCCCGGATAAGCCGTGGCCCTGATTCCAGGAGCTCGTGGCATTGCGATGCTTGGATATAAAAATGCTCTGTTTCCCCCTGAATCGGTTACGCCAGGAAACCTGGGCTGGATTAATCCGGGATCGGCGGATCCGTTCTCCCGATGTTCGGAAACAGAGCATCTTTAAAGTCAGAAAATCAACTGGATTACTTTACCGATAATTCCCGTTCAAAACGGCGCATGCTCTACACGGGAGACGGCAGCGGGGAGAGAAGAGGACAAAGTATTAGAGACAGGACTCATCATACACGTCAAACAACAACACAACGTGTGAGTGTAGGCTGAGTACGCCTGGACTACGCGATCGCTCGCAGGGAGTATCAATACGGTGGGAAGGAATTATTATTGGAGGGGAACTGCCCCGTCCTGGGGTATAATCTGCTGCCCCGGATACTCTGTATCTTTATGAATACATGACATATGGTGGGCTCTCGAGCAGGACGGGGATTCTGACACTGAGCGGATGCGGTTGGGGATTTGCCGGTACTCGTAGAGGACGATGGATGATGATTGGCGGCTGGCGGCAGAAAGCGGGGGGCAGCGGTGAGATGGGGTACAGAGGAAAGGGTCCCATGAGGCCGATTGGATTATTCCTCCTGTATATCCTGCCCCAGCGTTCTACCCCGGCAGCCGGATTACTGCCACAATAGAGCGGGACCCACGAGAGCGAAGCAATGAGAGTGACGCATCTGTGCCAACGCGTGACGAAGGAGGGCACCGGCGCCACCCCAAGCACGGTCACATGGTTCTAGCATCAGCGGATGAAGGGGTTCATGAATGGGGTCATTTTATCCAAGCCCCTGCAGATCAGGTCAGGCCAGGCTGCCCCTGAGGAAGGGCTATTTACCCAACAGAGACGCTCCCTGGACTATGGAAAACACAACCCTTTAACCTGTTCAGTGCCAAAATGCACAAGAGCTGAACAATGCCTTGGCACACAAAAGGTTAAAAGTCCTTCCTTTCAATCACAAGTCAATAAAAGCCCTTCCCTGGGGTAAATACGACAGGTAAAAGCCCCAAAGCTTTATAATACCCCCGTATCTCTATCTGCCCCACCTGTTAACTGTTTCTCCTCCAGGCCTGAATGAAGTGATAACGTTCTAGGTAATAAAGCAGCATGAAAATGACCAAACGCCGCCACGTCCCAAGCAAAGAGAGCGTCACGGATGTGCAGGACAGAGAGGCGCGTGATGGCGGTTAGACAGTATAATGAGTGGCCGAAGCGTGTACACACGGGAAGCCACAGAGTCACGGCTGGCTGAGATTGATGAGGGTTGCAGTCCGCTCTGAGCGCTCTATTTCACTGCCCCACTTATCTCTATACATCCTGAGCAAACAGATTATATAAACAGGAAGATATCACCCAAAGTACAAGTGTTCTGGAGCTGAAGGGTTAAAGACATCCCGAATTATTCCCGATATTGTAAAGATCACACACAAACGTGGCAGCGTTCCCTCTGAGGTGACCGAGGCAGCGTGGAAGCCTGCAAAGGCGCTGAAGGCAAGACGTTTGCGAGGGAAATTTTGTCTCTCATATAAATTATTGCTGGGAACACTTAATTGTCACATGACACAAAGGCAGACACTGATAGGCTGTTTCCATAGAAACTAAAAAAAGCTTCTTAAATATTTCTGGTTTTATTTGATTAAATCTTTAGAAGAAAGAGTAAAAGGACATTATCGCGCAGCGTGCCTTTCAGACGCTCTATTAACTGCTTCCATGCTGGATTACTCACCTTAGAGGGGACACTTCTAATGTTAAAACTGGGGGGGGGTTGGTGCCGGGGTTAAAAAAAAAAAAAAAAAAATGGCGTTACTCACCTGTTGTTGAAGGAGGGGTGGGAGATGAGGGTGATGTGAGTGGAGAGCTTGTCCCAGAGCCTGCTACAACAACAGAGACAACTCAAAAAGTGCCTTTAATACACAATTAACGATTTCTAACAGGCGCGGTAAACTTGGTAAAAGAGCGCTGGGCCCAACAGCTTACAGTCTAAACGCGGGGGAAGGGGTGCAGCTCCTGCCGCGCAAACCGCACCGGAAACGCCAAGGGAACAATCTAACTTTATCCACTAAACCCCATCGCCCCACTATGCAAATGAGCTGTTCTCCCATCGCATATGAGGTCAAGATAATGAAATCAGGGCAGGGGGCAGTTTAAACATGTGTGCGACCGGAGGGGGTAGGAAGCCTCGCGGCGGCCGGAGGGTTAATAAAGCTCTAATGCCGCACGAAGCCGGGCAGCCACCGACCTGAGTGGTTTGAGTTATACTTCGTGGACGGCTCCTCTCCGCCATCGCAGTTTGTGCGCTTAGATTTCTGGAGGAAGAGAAGGGGGGGGGTGTAAAATAAATATTATAACGAAACGGAATAAAATAAGAAGATCATAGTAACCGGGTAACAGAGTCACACGGTAACAGAGTCACACGGTAACAGAGTCAGAGTCACACGGTAACAGAGTCACACGGTAACAGAGTAATATAGTAACACGGTAACAGTAATTTAGCTCCACCAAGCCCCCCCTCTTCCACTGATCCTTCCTGCTTTTGATCCAAAAGAAGGCAAAAAAAACCAAAAAAAAACAAATTAAGTTATTTTCCAATTTTGGCAATTTTTTTTAAAAAAATCCTTCTTGACTCCAAAAGCCAATCAGATTTCTCCTCCGGTCTAGAAGCCGTAAAATATGACTGTTTATTCCATCATTTATACCCCTGTGGGTTCTGCTTTTACCCCCTGTGGAGGCATCCGGTGTATCGGATAGATCCCTCCCTCTCTCGGCGGTTGATTCCGCACCTTTACTGCCCTCCCCTTGCTGTGGATGAAATATTCACCAGCTGTCGTTCTCTGTACGTTTCTGTTAATGAACGGGGTCACCGGGGAGGCATTTATATCGGCCCCGCACATAACTCTTTTAGCCTCTCCTCATAACCACGATCCTCCAATCCCCTTGTTATATTTCGGAGCCCATCAGGGGGACTCCACGTCACGCCAGGGGGCTTCTCGTTCCAGAAACATACCTTCCGCGCCAAAATCTTCCTTTTCTTCTTCTCTTCCTCCGATTCGTGGTGCGACTGCGCTCGGGTCAGGCGCCGGTGCTGGTATATCTGCAGCGTGACAGAGAAAGCCGTGAGCGGGGTCACCAAACACCTGAAACCCCCCAAACCCCCGAGAATTCCCGTATCGCCCCCCCGAGGACCCGTTCCCGGAGGATTTTTTTTTTGCGTACCGACTTTTGCTCCTCGGAGAGTCTTCTCTCCATACATTCTTTGGCCGTTTTTAGCGCCTCTTTTAATTTGGTCGGAATCTGTTAGAAAATTAAAAATAAAAATAGATATTTGTTGCAGTCAAAGAAATGTAGAGATATTTACAGCAAGGAGCAGATGCGTCCCCAACGTATCCCCCCCCCGAGGAGCTCCGCAGGGTCAGATTCCCACCCCAGGTTCCAATCGCAGTAATCAACCATTTCCGATTTACCTTAAACTGGGGTTTTTCAGAATTCAGAAGCGTGACGTCGCTGAATAACCTAAAAAGACAAAAAAGCGATATATATTTTAAATGTTATATTTATTTTAGTCTTATTCAGAGGATGTGCGGATAAAGGGGTCAGACTCACGGTGTCTGTAAGAGCTGAGCCACGGACGGCACGCCATTCTTACAGGCTTCGCAGGACAGGATGGACTCCAGAACCGGCACTGAAAACAAGCAAAAAAAAAACAAAAACCCTCACAATTTATGCCGTTTTTGTCAAAACCAGCAGCTGACTCCAAAAATGTGAAGTTTGTGAAAGTAACATCCCCAATAATCCCCCAAACGCTCCAGTTAGCCGGTAGGATTCGGGAATTGTAAACCTCTTTGTCACGGGTGGGCCGGCACCTTTTGGCCCAGGGGGGGGGGCTGGTAAAGCTTAGTGGCCCCGTCGGCCCCCCAGTAACGTGCATATTCATTGGCACACCTTTTTACATACTCTCACATTTGCAGAAACCTATACACTCGCTAACACACACATTCACGCTCACACACAATTATACATTCATGCTCACACACAATTATACATTCATGCTCACACACACAAACATACCTACAGTCATACACACATATTCCTTACCTCACCCACGGGGTCACATAACATCGTGGAAGGCGACCCCGCTGCATTCCTGTCTCCCCAGGCTGGTCCAAAATTGTTCACAAAGACACGGATAAAACAGACAAATCTGATCCGACGAAGGGAACCGGAATTCAGATACTCACCAATAGTCAAGGACGGAGCCGGGGGGAAGTGATCCAGCGGGACCGAGTCAGGGGGGCGCCCGTAAGTCATTTCATACAATAAGTGCCCGAAACAGTGAACGTCGATACTTTGTAACGTCTGGGGGGGAAAGAATGGAGATTATGGTAAAGACAATGGTTTGCTGAAGCCAGATCCCAGCACTGCATGGGTTAAGTTGTCGAGGGAGGGTGAGCTCCACCCACACAGGTCACATGATCCACGCAGCGTGACTCTCCATGGGAATTACGAAACCGGATCAGACCCTGAATTTTAATGCCGTCCGTATTGTTTATTTTTAAGCTGCGAAGCAGAATTAAGGAATAAACAGGATTCCCGGGAATTAAACTTTTTCATTTTTGTTATTTTTATTGTTACATTCCGGATAAAAAGTTTAAATATCCGCTGGGCTGGGTTTACATAAAGCTCCGGTCCGCCCGGGAGATAAAGGGTGTATATTGAGCCTGCGCTGCTGCCTTACAAGGCCGTCTGATATCAGCATATATTAAAGGGACCGATGTACTAAACCCTAAAGTGCTGGAATATTATGGGTTAACCAGCACATCGCAACAATACAGCCGAGCCCCGTAATAAAGGAGTAGTGGGTACCTGATCTCTCCGACAGAGGTATAACCCTATCCGAGCGCAAGCATGATAAATACAGATAGAAGCTAAAGCAAAAAAGGGATTTATCTGCTAAATACGATCGCCCTTTTGTTATCGCTACATCACGGACCCACAATTTCGCAAGCGTCACACGCTAACCACGGGCAGTCACGCTAACCACAAACGGTCACGCTAACCACACGCGGTCACACGGTCACGAACTTACATTTATTTTGCGAAACTGTGAAAAGTACGATCTGTAGAAAGACGGCAAACCCAGCAGGGAATTCTCCAAGTCCAGCAGCTTGCAGGCGTCTCCGTCCAGCACCACGTTGGCGGGGTGGAGGTGTCCGTACGGGAATCCTCGCTCGTGTAAGAATCTCAGGGCCTGCAAAGCCAGGGAAACGCGGATAATGTCAGAGCTCGAGGGCCGTGCGGCCCCCGCGGACGCCACCAATGACCCCGGAGACATTTAAATAGTTAAAGGGATTCAACAAAAGGACAGGAGGGGAGATTATTCCAAAATTACAACAAGAGACCGGAATCTAACACTAGAGAGTGAGAGGCTGAGATGGAACGGAGGGAAGTTTTACTTTACTGAGAGGGTGGTAGGTAAGTGGAACAGCCTCCCAGCAGAGGTGGTAGAGGGTAATACAGTGAGGGTATTAAACATGCATGGGATAGACATACGGCTCCTGAATCTAAGACGAGACCAACGACTGATTAAGGTTTGAGTCGTTAAGGCAGGAGAAACGGGCGACTAGATGGGGGCCGGACGGGGCCGATCTGCCTCATCTTTCATGGTCGTTCTTGTAACCCTTTCATTGCCAGCCTCCCTCCTGTTTTTACCTCTAGAATCTGCCTCCCGTACGTCTTGATTTGCTGCGGCTCCAGGCCGGGGGTCTTCTTGGGGCCGCAGTATTTTTTCAGGAAGGGATCTTTCGGTTTGGACTGAAACAGAACGCAGGAGGAAGAGGAAGAGTTAATCCGGATCGCACCGAGGGGCTTCCAGTGAAGGCAACCAATTATTATCGGGAAGAAATCAGCCGGAATCAGACAGTTATATATAAAAATATTCTGTGAAAATGAAAAAAATTACCCAAAACTGGCTTTTTTTTTTTTTCCATCTTTACGATAATGGGGGTTATTTCAGGGAAATTACCTTATAAATGAGATCCTTCAGCGTTCCCTTCTCACTAAACGGCCGGATAACCAGCGCGGACGACTCGCTGGCCGTGGCAAACGTCACTCGGTAGATGTAGGGGTGCTTGGGGAGGAAAAACAAAAAAACACACTCAGGTTCTGAATCACGTCACTCCTCCCGGTGCCACCTCGCCGATCTGCCGGCAGGTTCTAGGTTTCTATAAAGGGGTTCCACGTCTTTACCGTCAGCGAAGGCAGAAGTCGGATCGCGCACTGGAAATCTTTATCTTGAAGGAATTTATCAGGACCGAGATCAGCCTAAAAACACAACGAGACACCTCTATTGGAACCCAGGAGTGATGGGAGTGATAAAGGGCCATTGGAACCCAGGAGTGATGGGAGTGATAAAGGGCCATTGGAGCACAGGAGTGATGGGAGTGATAAAGGGCCATTGGAACCTAGGAGTGATGGGAGTGATAGGAGTGATGGGAGTGATAAAGGGCCATTGGAACACAGGAGTGATGGGAGTGATAAAGGGCCATTGGAACACAGGAGTGATGGGAGTGATAAAGGGCCATTGGAACACAGGAGTGATGGGAGTGATAAAGGGCCTCTGTGCGCCTATGAAGAGATTCCATTAAAAATCAGCCGTTTCCGGCTCCAATAGTCATTTATAGCATTAACCCCGTCTGCTTTCTTCTTCTTCTAAAACAAGGAGTGACCCCAAACTTTTGATCTGCATTTTTTTATATATTTACCCAGCTTAGGACGAGGTTCTCCTTGGGTTGGTTTCTGCTTTTCATTAAGAAATATCGTTTCCGGAGCCTCCAGCCTGAAGATGAAGAAAGCGAACGGTCAGAAGCCGCAAATCCCCGAACCCCCCCTGCAAACCCCCCCCGCGGGAATCATATCTCACCGATGTCCTTTAGCGGCTCCACGACTTCAAACCTTGGATCTGACCGAAAGAACATGGAGACCTGCTGCAGGGCGACCTCTGCGGAGACAGAACGGGGAGACTCGCGTAACGAAACCCCGGGACAGCGCGAGGGAGGGACAGCGCGGGGGAGGGACAGCGCGAGACGCAGGGGAGGGACAGCGCGAGACGCAGGGGAGGGACAGCGCGAGGCGGGGGAGGGACAGCGCGGGGGAGGGACTGCGCGGGGAGGGACAGCGCGAGGCGGGGGAGGGATAACGCAGCGCGCGGAGACGTACCCGTGTAATTGGCGGAGTAGTTGTTTGGGTCCAGAAACTTCTTGACCTGCTCGTGGCTGCAGAGGACGTGGTGCGAGGTGACGACGTTCAGATAATTCTGCAGCCCCTTCTGTCTCTCGGCTACAAATTCCCGGTCCATGTTCCCGATGAGTTTTTTGGGAGGCAGAGGAAGGGTTAAACCCGAGATCTAAAAGGAACGAAACAGAAACGTAGAACGGGAAAGGAATCTGCGAGTCCCCAGAATCCAAGAAGCCGCGATCTACAACTAAACGGCCGGGGGATGAGATGGAATGGAGGGAGCTCTTTTAATCTAAGAGAGTAGTAGATACGTGGAACAGCCTCCCAGAAGAGGGATCATTTAGAGGGATGGTTATAGGGCCTGGAAGGTGCAGGAAGTCCAGTATGTTCCAGTATTGTCACGCTGTCACACGCACACGTACTATCACTGATAACATACACCACTGCTTGGGGGGGGGCGCTCATGTTACTATTCATGCCTGTGACGGGGTTTTTAGGGTTTCCGGGTGTTTGCTTACCTGTAGGCTGCTGTTCAGCGCGTCGAAGTCGCTGTATCGCCTGACGATCTGTAACGGGACGCGGGAAGCACAATGAACACGGACGCTGCGTGACACAGCCGCCCTCATCACGCAACGCTTAACAGCAAAGCTTTAACATACATGTGGCAGAGCGTGTGCGGGATCTATACACCGTGCCTTCAACGCAGCCCCATCCCGCCGCCCCCCTGCCGCATCCCGCCGCCCCCCTGCCCCATCCCAATGCCCCCTGCCGCATCCCAGTGCCCCTCTGCCGCATCCCAGAGCCCCCCCGCCACATCCCAGTGCCCCACTGCCGCATCCCAGTGCCCCCCCCCTGCCCCATCCCGATGCCCCATGCAGGGAGATTACCTGCCAGCTGTTGTCCATGGATATCCCTCGCTGGACACGTATGATGTATTCCTGTGTGAAATTAATAATAACGATGACCTCAGACACACAGAGCTGCACGGGATCAGGTCAAACAACCAATCAAAACGGCAGATAACGATAGCGATGGCCAATTTAACACTTTGTAACCAAACGCAGCATCACAAACTTTGTTCCCGTAAAATATTTAATTCCTACCTAGAAATTATGATGTCATCATGCAAAAGATCACCTCGTTTATAATTGTTCAGGGAATGCTTAATTGTCATGTGACTCACAAGATGATCCCAGTTGGCTGTTGCCATAGAAATTGAGAAAGGTTCTGGAAACGTGTCGGTGTTACGAGGTTATTTATACCCCCAGAGGAGAGAATTAAGTCACAGATCCGCTGAACACGCTGGGGGGGGATTAATGTGTTAGTTTGGGGGGGGGGCTCTTTTTAACGGGGCATTTAATTAGAATTGGAAGCAGAAGCCATCGTTCGTCTGTCATGTGATTAAAGTCTGACTGGGGTCCGGGAAACGCGGCGGCGGCGGCGCTGCGAGCGGGAATTACATCGCTGACTCAGGGATCGAGAGCGAAATAAACAGGAAAACGAGATTTTAGAAAAAAAAAAAAGTAAACGGCAGAAGCTCGAGAAACGAAAGCAGGAAACGCTTAGTCACCAAAACTCACCGAGAAAGGAAACGTAACCCCTTACAGAACACGTATGTGCATGTTACACAACATACAGAGACGTTTAACCATCGCAGCGCCATAACGACCATCCGGCCCCCGTCTGGTCCCCCGTTTCTCCTGCTGTAACGACTCAAACCTTAATCAGTCGTTGGTCTCGTCTTAGATTCAGGAGCCGTATGTCTATCCCGCGCATGTTTAATCCCCTCACTGTATTACCCTCTACCACCTCTGCTGGGAGGCTGTTCCACTTATCTACCACCATCTCATTAAAGTAAATCGTCCTTCCATTCCATCTCAGTCTCTGACTCTCTAGTGTTAGATTCCGCTCTCTTGTTGTAGCTTTCCTCCCGTCCTTTATTGAATATGTCTCTCCTCTCCCCCCATCTCAATCTCCTCTCTTTTGCCCCCCCATCCCCTCTCTTCTCTCCTCCAAGTCTCAGCAGGTTAAAGAACAGCCACCGACCCCCCCCCCCAGAAGTTAAAGGGTGTCTCAGGTGTTATAACCCCCCCCCAATAACACCTCCTGCAGAGCAACCGGAGGAACCAGTTCCTGAACCAGAACAAAAAACACTCACTTTACCAGAAAACTATTTATTTAGCATTTAAAGCGAGACCCCCCCCCACCGACGCGGCTGTACGTGGTGACATCATATTGATGATATCATCGCCATGTAGTGAGGAGACACGCTGCTCCACGCACGAACAAAGGTAACGGCCATTTCTCAAAAATACCGGGACGCCATCGAAATCATCAACGACCCAGCCACCTGTGCAGAGGAGCTTACAATCTATCCTCCTAATACCCCCAGCCAGCCAGAAGAAACCACTGTCCTCCCCACCTGCGAGACCTCCAGCCCCCCTCTCTGAAATCAAACCCTCCTCACCCAGGCAGCCCCTCTCCTCTCATCCCACCCAACCTCATTATAGATTGTAAGCTCCTGGGATCAGGGTCTGTCTTGACGTGCGTTAATCTTATGGTCAATTTGTATCTTGCTTATTTTATCATTAATGTTAATCCTCACTTAAACAACGCTACGGAATCTGCTGGCGCTATATAAACGTATAATATGCGGTTTTAACCTCTTAACAGTGATGGAACGGGGAGCGATTTTCCCGCCGCGCACCACAACCCCATAACGCGAATATCACGGCACGTATCCGTCTGCTACGCACCGGCCACCTATGGGTTAACCTGTTCAATAGTTCATTGGGTTACCGGTTCACCGTCCGGGCGCCGTAACCCGCCGGAAATCCGACACGATCGGTTCATCAGCATTTACTAACCAGCTGTCCGTAGGGGCCGCTTTTCACGATGATACAGAGTTGCAGGGAAATTTTATTATCGAAATAGAAGCCAAAGCAGATCCCGAAAACAAATTATTATTATTATTATTATTATTATATGTATTATCGTTATTATTATTATCATATGCATTATTAGCATTATATTTATTATTATTGTTATCATATGTATTATCGTTATTATTATCATTATATTTATTATTATCGTTATTATTATCATGTATTATTCGCATTATATTTATTATTATTGTTATTAATTACAAGGAGGAAACAACGTATTTATATTCGCTGAGATAATATTTTGAAAACATACAAATATCTGTAAATATTATTCTTTATATATTTGTTCTTTCGGTATCTGCCCCGTTCCCAGCACGGATCTTCTTCCTGATTGGCTGTCCATTCTCCATCTTTTTAAAATTATAATTTGCGTTAGTACCGGTGCAGGACTCGCGGCAGATGACCAGGATTACGTGTGAATTCCTTCTTTTACCCCTATATGACGTATATCACACGGAACACGTTAACTTTATCGAAGGGTATCTTTGATCCTTATATTTTGAGACCTTAATCAGTCGTTGTTCTCGTCTTAGATTCAGGAGCCGTATGTCTATCCCGCGCATGTTTAATCCCCTCTCTGTATTACCCTCTACCACTTCTGCTGGGAGGCTGTTCCATTTATCTACAACCTTATCAGTGAATTTTCCTTACATTCCATCTAAGCCTCCGACTCTCTAGATCTTCTCCTGCGCAGGAGGATAAAATAATTTTTTGGAATTGTAAAAATTACTATTAAAAAAAAAAAAAAAGGATACTTTCCATTTAACCCTCCAAGCACCAGAAAGGCCAACAATGCTCCGGTAACCCCTCTGGCAGGTAAAGGATCGAAGCTGGATCGCCGTCTGTAAACTCAACCAACGTTTAGAAACTTTTCCGCGGTAAACAGACGGAGGCGGGCCGGGGCCACCAGGGCCAGCATCGCGGGCACCCGAGGGCCACTAAAACCTGTCTGAATAGACAACTTGCAAACCAGTCCAGAAAGAGCTCGTCCGGCAGGCGCGTTAACACAGGCCGGGGATCCACGGCACCGGGGACGGTAACGGGACGTGATATACGTTATGGTGCAAAACCACGGATACGGCGCAAACCGTAAGAGTGTGAGCTCCGCGGGCGAGGGGACGATCCCAGAACACACGGATAGTCACAATACACACAATAATGGCCATTTCATACAGACAGGGGCCACAGACCCCACCACCAGCTCTGTAAGGACTCTAAGGGTGCCGGCCGGCCGGCCGGCCGCGTGATCCCGGACTTACTAGGCAAGTGAGCTAACGCTTTGTAAAGTGCCCACTGTCCGCTTCACTGAGATCAGTGAGGACAACAACGTCACAATATTATTCCAGCAGAGAGCGTCACGGAGAGAGTGTCACCGATAAAGAGTGTCACAGAGTGTAAGTCAGAGAGAGAGCGTCACCGATAGTCACAGAGTGTAAGTCAGAGACAGCGCCCCCAATCAGATATCAGCGATGTGACGAGGAAGGGGTTAAACCCATGTATAATAATACATGTTTGTTCACTGCCTGTCATACAAGGAAAGAAGAAACACGCACACATGTGTACACGTACATAAAAAGAATTAACCCTTTACATACACATATATACATAAACAGAATTAACCCTTTACATACACATATATTTGTGTGTGTTTAAAGGGTTAATTATATTTGTGTGTGTGTGTTTAATTGTATATATATTTGCGTGTGTGTAAAGGGTTAATATATATATTTACATACAACGCATGCATAAAAGAGTTTTCTGCACACCTTCCAGGCAGCCCAAGGGTTAACAGTCCCAATACCCATGCCCCTTGTACGTATGTACATGAACAGATATTTCCGCCCCGCTGTCCTGCTGATCACCGGCGTGCGGTCCCCGGAGCGGGCACGTTACTCCTGCCCGGGGCTGCCGGTGATGCTCGGTACTTCTATACACCCCCGTACAGGATGCCCGGCCTCACCGTATGAGACTGCAGGCTCTGGCTGGCCTCGATCACGGCGGTCAGCGGCACCGTGTCATCCAGCAGCGGCCGCTCCGGCACCGGCAGCTCCATGAACGCCATCCCGAGCGACACTGCGGGCCCGGCGGGGACAGGGGGGCGGTACCCGGACAGAGGGCGGACACATGGGCGGTACCACACGGACTGATTGGTAAGGGACGAGCCGTGGGGCGGAGCTACAATGACAGTGCGGAAGGTGACGCCAGTTTGGGCGGGGCTTGACCGAGGGGGCGTACCCGGATGCAAGACAGGACAGTGAGAATATTGCTGCGGGGTCCTACAGGGAGAGGGATGAGAGCTACGAGAGATAGATGGAGCTGCGCATCACCATGTGCAAATGAAGCAATCAGCATTAGTTTCATTGGTTTCCATGGTGACTGCAACACAAATGAAATGAGAGGGTATTTGGGTGCGCTGCTCCTTTAGTAAGTTTCAGTTACAGACATGTAATACGACATCACACATTCTGTACAGGAATGACATTTATTACATAATTCCCAATCAATAAGAACGTAAATGTTTCAAGATCCTTTGTCTTCAGGAATTAATACTTTAACTGTCCCTTCCATGACGGTCCTCCCGCTACAGGGCACGACGCAAGAGACGGCCATAAACGCCAAGGACTTCCGCAACGCTTTTACTTCGGCCCTCGCTAGAACCTCCTCTCCGGGGTATAACGGGGCAGGAAAGCGGATTTCCTGGGATAGTAATATACAACCCTCCCCGGGCAGTTTAGTTCCCAGGATTGCGGATATCAGACCATTGAGGAGAATGCCGTGGACCACAGTTTTCCCAAATCTTGTGTTTTTAGCATAAATCTCATCCAGATGCAGGGCGTTTGTGTCACCAGTCAACAGAGAGAACGCAATGACATCATTCTGAGTAAATATTCTGGAGAGCTCAGCGCTATCTCCAACCTGGATGCTTAAAAGTCTCAAGGAGAACAGTTTCTGAGGACAGCACCAGGTCTGCGGCTTCGAGAAAAGTCTGAGTTTTGACCCAGTTGATCGCAAATGGCGGGAGAGCATAGAGAACATCTTCACCTTCAGAAACATCCAAAGCAATTCAAAATATTTACCCCAAATCCAGCTCTCTGCTGTTACCAGCCAACGCCAACAAGAACGGAGAGGTCTGAATAAGAAAGAAATGCACGTTATATATTACACATTTACCACAAAATAGCTCGATCCACACATCAAAATAACATGAAATGGATCAGAGGCCCTTTATCCCTCCCATCACTCCTATCCCTCCCATCACTCCTGGGTTCCAATGGCCCTTTATCACTCCCATCACTCCTGTGTTCCAATGGCATGTTGCGTTTGCTGATCCAAATTTAAGTTTAAAATACTAATTGATGGTTAGAAAACCCTTTTTGTAATTCTGTTACAGCCAGAAATGTCCTCATTTTCCATGAAAGCAGCTCAGTGACCCCAAATTTTTAAACCGTCGCGTATAAATTGTTTATTTGATGTCTCTGCTCAGCCTGGTTTAATAGAAGGTACAGAGAATGACATTCCTGTCTGTGAAACACGTCATTGTTGTCTCTTAGAGTTACCTGGATCACTCGGACCGCGCACTCCTGATTCTGGTAATGCCCCAGCAGCGTTAAAGACGTCCACAGTTTTACCAGGCCGCTGGGAGAAAAAGAAAAATACAGCGTTAGGCAGGATAAAAAAAAAAAAAAAAAGGTCTTGATAAAAAATAAAATTTGCCTTAAATGGTTTATTCTCAAATCTTATGTTATCAGCACTTGTCGAGCATGTCCACTACAGCCACAACTACTCACGTCTGATACCCTCTTTCACGCATCAAGAGTCATTCGAATACCCCCATAATACCCAAATATTCACACACTTACTCTAAACTCTGCTTTAAGAGGCACACTACTATGGGCACCTCTGACTTATGTTTTTATTATCTATTTCCTTCGTTTTATATACCTGCTGCTGACTCTTAGTATGCCACAAAGGGTTTTCTCATCATATCTCAACAAGTCTAAAGGGAAGGATGAGCCCACCTGAAACCAAAGAAACAAAAAAAGGTTAATTTCAGAATTCAACCTAGAAAGTAGAACGCACTCCTTTCAAGATTCTGTTTAGCATGATATTAGCGTGTAGGCAAAGAAGAACACGCCCCACGCATGAACAGCTCTGCTCCGTGTCTGGACCACAAAAGTCTCAGAACCGGACTCAGAAGCTACAAAGAGTCTGAGATGTCGGAAATCCAAGCCGCAAATACCTCTCCGTGGAGCGTCTTTAACGCCGAAATAATAAGCTGCTTAAACTGAGCCGGGTTTAACTTGGTTCTCTCGTCTTGGAATTTTCTGCAGAACACAAAATGTAACGTTAGAGACGTCCTGCTGCGGAAATCGCCACCGCCGCGCAGGAGCGCGATGCACTTACGCCTGGATCTTCATGTAATGGAACTCGGAGGTATTCTTCAGCACTATTCGCTCGTAGCTTGTAGGCTCCGGCAGTCCGGCCGTTTCTCGCATGTTTACACAACACCTAATAATCAAAACGAGGAGGACGAGACAAATCGTTATTTTTCCAGCTTATTTTGTGGCACGTTTTCCCTAAACAGAGCGGAGACGCACAACGGGAGTTCAGGAGCCGCGCCGACTCACATCACTTATAGGCTGCTTCAAGCAGCCAATCAGTGTCCAGAGAGCACTTTCCATGCACACCAGTGACCTCCTTATAGCATAAGAATACTATGGAGGATACATTATGCTGAACATGCAGGAAATAGCAGGGGGGGGTGTCAAAATAAAGTGTAGCGCCCCGAACAGAATAAGCTTTAAAGACGGTGCTAAGATAATATTCTCTTATAGATAAGAAAGAGAGAGACAGTAAAGAGGGGCAAAATGTGGTTGCTGCTGCACTTCAAACCCTATCACTCTCTGCCAACCTCAGTAACAGCCACAGACCCCACACCTCTGCTATACCCCATACCCTGGTGTGAGGCTCACTGCTATCTGCCTCAGGTTCATCCCCTCCTCATTTTACCCGGGGTTCCTAAAATCTGCCCCTGGCCCAGAACCCAGAGCACTCACCACTTCCGGTCTGCAGCTGCAGGCTTCCCATGTGTCTGCTGCAGCACGTGACACTGTCATTCACTCCGGGTCCTTCGCATTTAACGCTCCCCCCGGAAGCACTGAAGGCTCCAACAGTTCCTTTTACCCCAGCGCCCTCCCAGTTAGGAAAGGAGATTATTTTAGCAAACTGGTGAATTAGTCTCGGAAGGCCGTGGATCTGCGCAGTATTAATATATATTAATCTATATGAATAATAACTCTCACAGTCACCCCATAGAGATTTATAAATGCAGCAGCACGGGCGACGCTCTGTGTCACAAAGTATCAGGGCTATTAGAATGCGCAGTCACACCTGGCACCGATAACTATTAACAACTACAATTATTCATTATATATATCAATATATGAATCATTAAATATATCAATATATGAATCATTATATATATCATTATATGAATCATTATATATATATCAGCTGCGTTGTAGTCTCCAATATTCTGTTCCGTATTGATCGTGGCTGTGATGTAATCGTGCTGTGATATCACAACCCAACTGCACAGTTGCGTCAATGATGATGTCACTCGCCGCCTTGATCACCATGAAACTGGGTGTTGTGCACAGACACCAAGTGTCTCTGTTTAGTTTGACCAGTCCTTCTCCCAAATCACCTGTGCTTTTTTCTCCCCTGGTGCCCCTCTTTCTTCCCCTCATGTCCCTCTTTCTTCTCCTGTTGCCCCTCTTTTTTTGAAGCTCAGAATGTTTGTTGAGTATTACAGGGTTCTACAGCCCTAAAAGCCCCGATAATGTGTATAGAAACAGCAGTAAACGGCTTTATAAATTAAACGGGATAAATAAACCCAATTATTCTTCTAAATACCCCACCCGGTTACACAAATACCCCGCAATAGGGCACAAAGTCACATAAAAAGTCTTTGAAGGCAGCCTTTTTTTTAACATAAATAATAAACTATTAATACATGATGCCCAAATTGCTAACAAACATAACAGCAAGCATGTGGGAATTTTATTGTCAGAAATGTTTATTTTCAGCCTTTAAACGCATTGTACAAAACCATAGGGACCATTCTAAATGAAAATTTGCACCCACATCTGTCTCATGCCCTTAGTTTTTACAATGTATGTCCAAAAAAAATCAATTCAATACAATTTACAAAATAAATCTAAAACTTTCACCCCAAATCCAATCTTATAAAAAATCCATATTAAACGCAATACTAAATCAGAATTTATAACTATTTGCAAAAACATCTATTTATTCAGTCCAATTCATAGTCTTCAGGTTAATTTAAAATCTTCAAAGTATCTTTGTCATCTGGATAAAAGAAAAATACAAAGAATTATTAAAGTATTTAAAATATTTGAAATAGAAATGTTTTTAACCTCAGATTATTTACGAAGAAACAATGTTGCACGTTTTATCGGAAAACATTTAAGGTGAAAAAGCAAACAACTGGTCTTCCCAAATATTAGCCAATATTCTATCCACGATTTGCCCATTTTTGGCCATACTCCACCCACAAATCCTTGGCGTATTGATACTTTTGAGGCTAATTCAGCTAACGTGCCCCTTTCCCTTACCTTGTATCCTTTGTTTGCATCCAGAATGAAAATAAAATTAGAATGATTAAAAAATAGTTTTACAGCAGACATTTATAGATAACACATAAGCATAAAAAAGTTAGCAAAACTTGCAATCAAATTGCAAAATATTAGATAAAAATAAATTGATCCTTATTCTGTTTTTATTTGCAGAAAAATAACATTTCTACAATCATTACTGTTTTGAATCACGGTTTCAGAAGACCATGTCGTTGGGCTATAAAGTTGGAATCAAGGCATTTTTGGGGTCCTTTTCATGTGTATGATATGTGATTATTACAAGGAATACAAAAATAAAATTATTATTATTTGTTTTATATAGCGCCGTCGAGGTCCGTAGCGCCGTACAATGGGATAGGGGTTTTAATAAATCGAACTGCCTCTTGTATTGTGCAAATATTTATTTCATATAAAAAAAAATTCTGTCTTCATGTAATAGATAAGAAATTAATAGAAAAGCAAAACTCACCTTTTCCCCTCTTCTTGCCCTTCGTCAGGTCCGGGCTCGCAGGATACATGCGTAGTCTGTGTAGGAGGTCTGTAACATGAATGACCCGAAATCTGAATATAGACATTTATTTCTAATAAACAAGTTACAGTTTAGTATCAATGTAGATGAAAGTCCTAATTTCTAGTTATATATATATTATATATAAAATTATATGCAGTATCTGTAAGGATATAGAAAGAAACCCAGAACCTGCCGCAGATCGGCCCCTCGTCGGCCCTTCTAGTCGCCCGTTTCTCCTGCTGTAAAGACTCAAACCTTAATCAGTCGTTGGTCTCGTCTTAGATTCAGGAGCCGTATGTCTATCCCGCGCATGTTTAAATCCCTCACTGTATCAGCCTCCATCGTGATTTATAGTTCTGTTACCTATGGGCACTGCCTGCGGGCATCGTTATAGAATAATTTTATCCTACAAGCATTGGCCTACGTCAGCAATTCATCAATTTGTGCAACTGATTTAGAAAAGCGACCTACCTGTCCTCACTGTCTGTCCTAAAAGAAACAGAAATCAATTAATTACAAATCTGAAAATATGATGTCATTATATGTTTTACTGAAATATATAAATATGTTATTACATTTAAATAATATATATTATTTTATGTATAATTACCAATCTTTGCATTCCCGGGGAGCTTAAAAGAAGAAACATATAATTATTATATTATTATTATAATTAATTATTATATTATTATTATTATTATTATTATTATTTTTGAAGTCGAGCTGCATTTATTTTAAGAATAATAAAAAATAATAAATCGTAATAATAAATAAAAAGAACGATACCTGTATCGGCGGACGGCCCGCAGCCCATGGCTGTAACGCGGCTCAAGACGTCCCGGAGAGACTGACTTCCAGCCTCCTCCTCAATTTCATAAAAGGTTTTCGTGGCTTAATATCGAGACATCTGTTCAGAATTCTAAATCTGAGGTAGAACGGAATTAATCTCCAGAGATTACGTTGGAACCTTCTTTAGCGATTTATTTGACACTTTCCTCTTGATGCCGATTAATCATTTTACAGAAAGTGTTTTCTAGATAATTAGAATGAAATTATGGGAATTGCCGGAATTAGGAGGAGGGAATTTTGGAGCAGATTTGAGGTTCGAGGCAAAGGAAGGAAAGTATTAAAAACGCATCAACAGGAAAGCGGGAAATGTTTTCTCTTCCATTGGAAAAATAGTTAGATTTGGTAATTTTGGGTTCAAATGTTAGAAAATGATATGGTAGAAGGAAGGGCAACAAAGATGGGTTGTGAAAAGGTTGGAAGAATCAGGTCTTGAAGAACATCTAGTTTAAAATGAGTTAATTTAGTCTAGGAAGGAGGTGATGTAATGGGGTGATGTCATCGTAATGTCCATTTATGGAAAGTTTAAGCTGGATAGGTCCCATTTTAAATGATTTGCATTGATTATATTTTTTATCAATGGGTCGCGGGAGAGCCGTAGCAGATCACTTGTTTTCAGTGAGGGCGGTAAAGCTGTGGAGTACACTGTCTGTAGAGGTCACGTGATGCTCTTGCTCCGCCCCGGGTGGTGTTTTGCTACTGTTACTATACACACGTGACCTAAATACCCTCACATGTCTAACCAACGTGTGAAGAGGCCAAACCCTTGGCTATACACAGATTATCCGCATAACCCTTTGCTTTTGAAATTGCAGCCAAAGGTTTAAACACGTGGCGTAATAAGAGAGGACAAACACATTGTATAATCTGGAGACGCAGGGAAGGGCCGGACCTGAGGAACGTATATTATGTAAAGTTATCACGCCGATCAGAACGAGCCTTTGACCGAATAACTCTCGACATGATCAGATAAAGCCTTCCCCGGAGCACGCGGGGGGTGGGGGGGTGTTTAGGGACACGCAATCTGGGGCAAAGGGTAATTCTAAAGACTAAGGTTATTGAATGTGTGTTAAAGGTACTTTATGAGCGTTCCTTGTTTACTTGCCCCGGATAACTCGTCTTCATCGTGCGCATAATTTACTTAAATGTGGACATTCTATGCCGCCGATTTACACATTTAAGCCAATTTGTGACACTCGTCCTCAGCCAGAAGTAATTAATCATATTACACTTTTCCATGCTAAATATTTCTGTTGTAGACCATAGTCATGTGACATCAGCAGCGGTCAAACGTTTAAACGTTTTGTTTTACTGTTTAGATAGAATTGAGAAGAATTTTGGTGGTGGAACTGCACCTTTAAACGGTATTAAGAAAGGTACATTCATTATTTGGGGTTTCTATACACGTATGTAGTTGTATGCGTTTAATGCGCCCCTGAAGCGTTTAACGTTTAGTCGTATGAAACCTGAAAGAATCGCCCCATCCGTAAAACACGAATTCACGAGACAAAGGAGTCAAAGATATTCCCGTTTTATAGAAGCAGTAAAAATGTTGCATGCTGTGCATTCGGAAGCAAACATCTCAGACGCGTTCGGTTTCACAGTATTTTGTGCAAATGTTAAACATTATAGATCAGAACGGCCAATCGCTTTGCATCTGAAGTGGCAAAACAACTCCCAGTATGCCCAGCCGCTGACACGTGAGCTACTGGTTGGCTGGACTTTCTATAGCTGATCTCAGTAGTTTTAATACAGTACTTAGAATGGGAACACGTGGGGATTTGCCCCCTTTAAATTATTGCAAATACATAGCGGGATTTAGTGGAATCCCCCCCCACCACCACCTTTACCCTCCTTCTCATCTCGCAGCTCCATGGCTTGCATGAGACGCATTTGGCCGAACGCATCTCCTGCATGCCACCGCGCATGCACCCGATACTCCTATATACTTGTGCGAGAGTTCCAATGGATTTATGAAGACCCCCCGACCCCATGTTCAAAAAGCAGTCCTGAATGCTTTCCTGCCACTGATTGGCTGCTTCAATCAGCCAATAGTGGTAAGAAAACCAGACCTTCTCAGGAGCTGCAGCTTCTCCTAAAGTAAGTAAGTAGTCTGCATGCAGATTAAAGAATGCATTTAAAATACGTACAAAGTGGAGCCGTAAATATCTCACTGGCCGCCGAGTCTGTCATAAACCCTGGAGGAGAAGAGGACCAAGTATACTACAGGCAAAAAAGTCAATCACTAAAACAGTCTCAGTTATCCTATACGTGCGATAATAACAAATACGCTGCCTTAACGTTCTAACCGTCTAATTCATTCTCAGATGGTTGTGATGGAGCGACACTTTTATAGGACACAGTCTGCAGTTCTTCCACTTTCATTACAATCCCAACCTATTAACTCCCCGGGGCGCTGGTCACCCTGTACACCCCCTTCCCACTCCCGACACCCAAAATACCATTAAAGTGTCCGCTCCGTAGTGTGCCCCGGGAATCGCCTTCACCCGCACAGAGGTCTGAGGCTCGCACGGTTTGGTCGATGGATATTATATTACCCCCCCCCCCGCCGCACGGGGCATTCGCACCAAGCATGAAACATCGCCCTACGGTTCTACTGAAATATCCCCTAATCCCCAGCCTGTGTCCTCGAGGAACTATTATTATTTATACTAAACTAGACCTTTGGCAGACGAGACGGGCTCAATGGGTCTCATCTGCCGGAAGGTTCTATATTTCTATATTAAACATCCCTGAGAGCAATCCGCAGAATGGCGCTGTGCCCGGGGCATCACGAGAGTTAATCGTGTTTCTTGTTGTTCTCCGTGTCCTGCAGGGAAGATGAGAAATCCACCAGGAGCTTGGCCGTTTTCCTGGGTCTTTCCATGACCACCGAATGTCCGCAGTTCTCCAGAATCTCCGCTTGGCTTCCGGGGATGGCACTCGTCAAAACGTCCGCCCCGGAAACATCCAGTACCTGAAACGCAGGAGAGCGTCAGCTGCTTGGTCTCCCCCTAATACCATACAATCGCAAACACAGCCAAGACCCTCACCTGATCCTGCTTGCCCCAGATTACTTGAGTAGGAGCCACAATTTTGGTCATGTGTTCGTGCAGGCTGTGCCGAGAGCTCTCGCTGACAATGTCCAAAAATACTGGAAAGATTAAGTTGCGTTAGACAGTTGAGAGCGTCAGGCATCGGGTGGTTAAATACAGACCCCGTCATTCTGTTAATTTACTCGCAAATAATGCAAGAGGCCAAAAACATCAATTCAAATCACTCCCATCACTCCTGTGTTCCAATGGCCCTTTATCACTCCCATCACTCCCGTGTTCCAATGGCCCTTTATCACTCCCATCACTCCTGTGTTCCAATGGCCCTTTATCACTCCCATCACTCCTGTGTACCAATGGCCCTTTATCACTCCCATGACTCCTGTGTACCAATGGCCCTTTATCACTCCCATCACTCCTGTGTTCCAATGGCCCTTTATCACTCCCATCACTCCTGTGTTCCAATGGCCCTTTATCACTCCCATCACTCCTGTGTTCCAATGGCCCTTTATCACTCCCATCACTCCTGTGCTCCAATGGCCCTTTATCACTCCCATCACTCCTGTGTTCCAATGGCCCTTTATCACTCCCATCACTCCTGTGTTCCAATGGCCCTTTATCACTCCCATCACTCCTGTGTTCCAATGGCCCTTTATCACTCCCATCACTCCTGTGTTCCAATGGCACGTTGTGTTCGCTGATCCAAGTTTAAGTTTAAAAGGATAATTGATGGTTAGAAAACCCTTTTGTAATTATATTACAGCCAGAAATGTCCTCGTTTTAATGAATGAGTCACCAGAATCAGGACTCTGCCCACACCCCACAGGAACTCAGGTGCTTAGTTGTGCCAGGAAGGGCCAGCTCCCCAGTAAATCAGAATAGAAAAAGGCTCCAGGCACTCAAGGGTTCCATCAGGCAGATTTATTGAAGGAGAAGGACAACAACGTTTCGACCTCACGATGAGGTCTTTATCAAGTTCAACTTGATAAAGACCTCATAGTGAGATTGAAACGTTGTTGTCCTCCTTCAATAAATCTGCCTGATGGAACCCTTGAGTGCAAAACAGCTCAGTGACCCCAAACCTTTGAACAGCTTATCGATCTATACATTCTAAAGATGTACAGACACAGACATTCGCTCCTCGATTCCGTATTAAACGCTCTCATCTATTATGCATTCCCCTGCCGGCTGTAGCGAAGTATAACTAAGTTCTTATTAATATAAAGCACGTCGGCTCCTGGAACCGTTCATACATCAGGGGCCGTAATTTTATGTTCCGTGATCGCCGTTACTTACGTTTTCTGTAAAATTCATTGTGCGGAATGCGGACCTCAATCAGCCCCTGCAACACCTACAAGAAACAGAAGCATTAAAATACAACAAAAACGCACAAAATTTACTTTTAGCAGTAAAAGTGTTTAAAACGGGGGCAAAAAAAATATGAATGTAAACAGAATAAAAAAACATTAAGAAAGCCAAGGATTTTGTTTTGGCCAAATATGTAGCTATGTAATAAATCTTCACTTTTCTCAGGAAATCTATCATCCTTCCTTCCGCTTGTTATTTCCCGCTGCCTCCTAGAAGCGGATGATTATCCACAACTTTATTACAAAGAGAAATATTTAAAATAAAACCTACGCTTCGTCTCCCTTTGTGTCCTTAATAAGGTCTGCGATGTAATGTTATTTAATAATCGTTAATAATAAGAAACCGTTAAATGCATTAAAGAAGAATAAATAAGGCAGCTTCTTCCTCTACTAACTACGAGGTCCGTCCGTCCGTCACCCGTCCGTCCGTGCAAGCACCTGGAGCCAGTCCGGTCCGGCGCGCGGTGCAGCACAGGGTCACCCTTCCGTTCCCATTATTTAGATAATAAAGCATACTTAAAAAAACATTAGGAAACTTAATTGAATCTAAAAATGAATTTAAAGAAAAAGATGGACGCCGTGTCCTTTCCGAGTGCGGCCTCCAGACGACGCAGAGACCGGTCCTGTCTGTGACCTCGCCGCGAACGTCCATCCGTCTGACACAATTATCCCCCCAGTGATCTGGTCTTGAGTGTAAAAAATGTCCCCACGGTGCTTAGTCTTTGCTTCATGGATCCTGGTCTCCCGTTACCCGGTCAGGATAAGACCCCTTAATGCAGGGGGTAGTTACACCGCGGGGGGGGGGGGGCGTTGGTCATATAGTAAGGAAGCAGCAGTGGTGGGTATCTGTGATCAGGCCACCGGGTCCCAGACAGATTGTCCTCTCTGCCGCCCTACGAGGGGTCCTTGCGGTGGAGCGGATACCTGCCTCTGTCTCTCGGAGCCGTCTGTGTTAGGAGAGCGCCGCGTGCCAACGTACGACATCCCAGGGGCCAACACAGCGCTGGTGGAGTGAGATCAGTGCTGGCCACCAGCTTTTCCCAGGACACCCCTCTCCAAATATTGGGGTGCGCGCCCATCACCTCCAAGTTATAACTAAAGAGACTCCATCCAGAGACTCCATGCTCTAGTATCGCAGGGGAGATGCAGCTTCATCTTTGCCGCGTGGCCTTACCTTCTGTGGTACCTTGAACCGCACGTACGAGCAGAGCTTCAGCATCTCCTCCATCTCCTCCGCCGTGGACGGGATGAGAGGAATGTTCTCGTCGTTTCCCAATTCTTTCATGTCTTTCAGGCGTTTTAGGAACTTACTGTCTTTAGGATACATCAGGCCTGGAAAAGAAATATTAAAATATATAGAAATATTATTAAATGTTTATTTCGGTGTCTAAAAAATATGTATTATTATTATTATTATTATTATTTTTAATACTAATAATATTAATAATAACGATATTCAAGTATTCTTTCTTTGTATTGATATCTCGTTATAGTACCGATTAAATAATAATAGGTATATCCTAATAAAGAGGTTTTTTTTAAAAATGCTTCTCGTTTTTTTTATATAAATAATAAATGTAATAAATATATTTTAATAAATGTATCGCTTGCCGGGGTCTACCTGCCGGACAAATGAGGGTCAGACAGAAGATATCGGACGGATACTGAGCAGCGTAAACACCGGCCACGTTCCCACCCATCGACGTCCCCACAAGGTGGAAAGGCTTCTTGTTCAGCCCAATGCTTTCCACAAACTGTCAGAAAAAAAGAGACAGAAATCATTAAAAAAACACCATTTTGGGGCTCGCTCTGTTTATATGATGCTTTTGGACGCATTGGGGCCACGTCGTCTGTGTTACATCTTATCGATGCCTTCAGTTGGAGGGCAAACGATGAACCGACAGCCTGACGGGAGATATTTTAATCCGTAAAGAATGGAGATGCCCGGAGAGCGTCTGTCGTTACTCCAATTTATTAAAGTGACATTCGTATAATCCGCTGCCACCGATATATTCATAATGCCGGCTATATCCACTTTACGGAGCAGATCTAAGGAGGCGCAGAGAATTTACATATCTCTCCGTCTTCTGGAGGATGTGTTTTAAGTTGATCTTTAAATAAATCATTAACGGTATTAAGAAGGTAGAGAGAGAGTGAGAATGAGAGAAGAGAGAGTGAGAATGAGAGAAGAGAGAGTGAGAATGAGAGAAGAGAGAGGGAGTGAGTGAGAATGAGTAAAAAGTAAGAATGAGAGGGAGGGACGGAGGGAGGGAGAGAGGTTGAGTAAGAGGAAGAATGAGTGAGAATGAGAGGGAATGAGTGAGAATGAGAGGAGAGAGTGAGAATGAAAGGGGGATGAGTGAGAGAAAGTGAGTGAGAATTTTCAGACATTCGTACAAATTTAACAAAATTCATTAAAATTAGTACGAATCTGAATGCACGAGTCTACGAGATCCAGACACTTTTCTATTTGTAATGAAATGATTTATAAAGCCATATGGTTTTTAGAGACCATACCTGATGTATCCGCCTCACTTGTCCGTTGATGGTGTAGTCATCGAGCGGCGAGCGCGTGGTACCCTCGTGGCCGGGCATGTCCACACAAACTATGTGTACGTTTTTAGGAAGAAACTGTAAAAGAAAACATGGTCCTTTTTAAATTAACCCTTTACCAATACTAAAATAATAATAATAATATGTGTAACGGTTCCTTTAAATCCCGGCAGAAAGAAGCTGGCGCAGATAATACGTATAAAAAGGTAAAGAAGTCATTTTCAGATGAAAAATATTTAAAGTGCCGCCTACCTTGACCACAGTGAGCCACATATCTTTGTTAGCAGAGAATCCATGAAGCAGAAGGATGGATGGTTTGGGGCTCGGCCTCCCTCTGGTCGTGTAACAGAACTTATAGTTTCCATGGGTGGCATATTTCACCTGCATGCCGAGTGCCCGGCGCCAGTACCTGTCACACATAATATAATGTTTTCAGACAGCAGCCTATCAGTATGATTCTCACTCTGTTAACTGACCCCTGATCTACTAAACACCCCGACTCCTTATCATACTGACTGTGGGAAACAATAGAATGGCTCGGTCTTAATCACTCGGTCGGACTCTCTGACTAATGAAAGTCTATGGAGGAAGGGACTTCATTAGCATCGCCATAAAGCATCAGCTCAGTGTGGTGTTTGAGCCGGGACAGTCACCCAAAATATCACATGACTGACAGCAACGGCGGCTCCAGGTCTGCAGATAAAGGGGGTTTATTGGGGCAAAGTGAGATAAAATCAGGTGCAGCCGCGACCTGCGACACTTCAAGGGCGTTCAAGTTTTCCTTTTATTTCTGTAAATATTATTTTATGAAAGAGGTTTCCGGATACTTTGTTTCTTACCAGTGATAGATTCTGATGAGAGCAGCCGGCCAAAACAGGAAGGAAGCCGCAAAGGCCAGTATGGGGATCAGCAGGGTTCCTCCTGCGACCAGGAACATGTTGAGAATATCGAGGTCCATGATTGGTCAGATTAATACTGCCTGGAAGACAAAAGAAACCTAGAACCTTGCACGCACATTCTGGCCCATGGTTTTTGTTTCAGTTTTTTTGTTGTTTTTGTTTTCTCGGGTTCTGTTTGTTTTGGTTTTTCTTTGTTTTTGCGCCGCTGTCTGACTAACTGCTCCTCCTGGTCCCTCCAGTTGCCTCACAGATGACACTTGATCGCATTAAACTTACCTCTTTTAATGTAAGGGGTTTGAACAAGCCGCAGCAGCGGTCCAAGCTGTTGCACATCCTCCACATGTTTCACACACATATAGCGTTTCTCCAAGAGACGCACTATAAGTCCTCGAAGGAATTCAAGTTAACTAATCATCATTACTCACATAGCTTCTTCTCTAGTTCCACGGACTCTAAGACTAAGGGCGTGGCGAGCCTCTTGCACAAATTGCTCCCGTTTCGTCTGCTGGATGTCTGGAGGGACACGGCGGGTAGGGCTCTCTTTCTCAAAGGTTACATTGGCAATCAAATGGTTTCTCTGGGAAATGTGTATGCACCCAATCGGGGTCAATCAATATTTTTGTCTCGTATCTTATCCCGTTTTGCTGAATTTCAGGAGGGTTTGGCTATCTTTGGAGGGGACCTGAATATGCCTTTAGATCCCCTAAGAGATTCTTCTTCCCAATTTTCCCATATTCCATTCCGTCACATTAGGAAGGTACGCAGGGCCCTGCACCTCAACCAGTTGGTTGATGTGTGGAGATCCCAGCATCCGGACACGAATGATTACACCTTTTTTTCTCCGCCCCACAACCGGTATTCCCGGATTGATATGCTATTTTTATCGCACATTTGCTCCAGTTACATTCCTGTGACATAGGTATTCGCTCGTTCAGCGATCATGCTCCAGTTCACCTCTCGTTTGGCTTATCATCGCCCAGGGGCAAGGTCTGGAGTTGGAGACTGAACGAGAATCTCCTTGATAATCCCACCTCTCTTTCTGACCTCTCTCTACACCTTCACAACTATTTCTTGGAGAATAACACGGGTGAGGTCCCTTTCCCCATAGTGTGGGAGGCCCACAAGGCCGTGATTCGGGGTCATTTTATTAAATTAGGCTCCCAGCAGAAGAAAGCTAAACTGGCCGCTGTGTTATCACTTCATAGCCAGATTTCCCTTCTGGAACAATCTCATAAAGCCTCTTTAGACCCGTCCATTTTACCCCGCCTGCAGTCTCTTAGACAGCAATTATCCTCCCTTTTAGATGCTAGGGTGAAGCGCTCCTTTCTCTTGGCGCGTAGAGCTTTTTATGAACTGGGGGATAGGCCGGGCAAGCTTCTCGCTAGGGCTTTGCGGTCCAAGCGGGCCGCCGCGTTCATACCGAAGATTAGGCAACAACCAGGTACACTGTTGTCGGAATCCTCGGCTATTGCCCAGTGTTTTAGGGAGTACTACCGATCCCTCTATAACTTACCCCCCTTGACTGACCGACACTCGAATCACGATGCCTCCATCGCCTCTTATTTAGCTAAATACCTGCCCCGACGCTTGACTGAAGGCGCTAAAACGGCTTTAGATGTACCCATAACGTGTGACGAGGTGAAGGCGGCACTCAAATTGACCCCTAAGGGCAAGAGCCCTGGTCCGGACGGCCTCACTAGCCGTTATTACGATCGTTTCTTTCCGGTCCTGGGCGCTCACCTAACCACCCTTTTCAATTCTTTAGCTGACGGTGCTATCCCAGACCCCCATACTAACCTGGCGCACATCGTCGTGATCCCTAAACCGGGTCGGGATGCCGAACTCTGTGCTAATTATCGCCCCATTTCCCTCATTAATGCTGATCTCAAGATCATGGCAAAAGTTATGGCCTTATGCCTTCGTTCTTTTATTCCTTCGTTAATCCACAGAGACCAGGTGGGCTTTGTGCCGGGGAGGGAGGCCAGGGATAATACTATTAGGGTGTTAAACCTGATGACCATGGCTCGTGAGCTGGGGACACCGTATGCGCTAGTCTCTATGGACGCCGAAAAGGCGTTTGACAGGGTCTCTTGGCCATTTTTGTTCCGTGTCCTGGAATCGATCGGCATGCCGAGCCATTTCCTTAACATGGTTAGAGCCCTATATGCCAACCCCTCGGCACGAGTCAAAGTGAATGGTACCCTCTCTGACGCTTTTGACATTAGGAACGGCACGAGGCAGGGCTGCCCCCTTTCTCCGCTACTGTTCATCCTTGTCATGGAGCCCCTGGCGCAGGCCGTACGAACGAACGCTAATATTTCTGGTCTTGTGGTTGCTGGCCACACTCATAAACTCGCCATATTTGCAGATGATATGTTATGCTTGGTCACCCAACCGGAAATTTCTCTCTCACATTTAATTAGGGAACTGGGCGTTTTCGCGGACCTTTCCAATTACAAAAGTCAGAAATTCTGGGCCTCAATGTCCCTGCTCTGACTAAAACGAATATTATCCGCTCTTTCCCCTTTAAATGGGCGGATTCCGCAATTAAATACCTTGGGTTGTGGATTCCCTCAGATCTTTCCCTGCTCCAGTCCCTTAATTTTGACTCCTTACTTTCTTCTGCGCTTTCGGATCTTCGCAAATGGTCCGTCCCCCACATTTCCTGGTTTGGACGCATAGGGGTCCTGAAGATGAACGTTC
Source organism: Spea bombifrons (assembly GCF_027358695.1). Lineage (NCBI taxonomy): Eukaryota > Metazoa > Chordata > Amphibia > Anura > Pelobatidae > Spea > Spea bombifrons. The sequence continues at coordinate 2,039,211 of NC_071092.1, read as the reverse complement.
TCCCTAGATTCCTGTACGTCATACAGTGCTTACCTATTTTTCTCCCTAAGGCGTATTTTCGGAAGTGTCATAAGATTTTCCGGAACATCATATGGGCCGATCGGAATCCCAGGCTTGCCCTGTCCCACCTGTCCAGGCCCAAGCACAGAGGGGGCATGGGGGTCCCCAATATCGAATGGTATTGGATGGCTTCCCATCTCCGGCGCCTGGTGGAGTGGTCCATTTCTGCGCCTAAACTTTGGATCCCCCTAGAAGACTCTTTCTTCCCTTACCCTATTGCAGTGGCCCCGTGGCTGCCGGATCGCTGTGCGAAGCGCGTGCCTTCTACTCATCCTACGATCCCCGCCACTTTAGGCGTTCTGAAACGTGTAGCCTCTCGTCGACTCTTGACCTCTGTCCCGGGTCCTCTGTTGCCCCTTACGCACAATCCTGCGCTGGACTCCACTACCCGAAGTGGCTTACGTGAATTGTTCCCTCAGTTGTCTTCTGGACCTATTAGGGTCCATCGGCTTCTGAAGGGCACTGCCTTTCGTCCGATTCGTGACCTTACAGGACAGGCTCCCCCGTCCTTTCGACAGCTCTTTGTCCACCACCAAATTAAGCATTATGTCTCTACTCTACTCCCTGATCCCCAGGTTACAAGGGAGTTAAGCAACTTAGAAAAGCTTTGTATTCTAGATAGGGAACCAGCTCACTTGCTCTCCCACCTCTATTCCCAGCTATTAGATGTGCATTGTGACACTAAGCCGTTCTTTTTGTGTCTTTGGGAAAGGGATCTAGGGACCCCTTTTTCCGAGGAGGATTGGGATAAGATGATACTGTTCGCTCATAGGGGCAGTATCTCTAGTAGGGTGCAGGAATGTTCCTACAAGTTTTTAACACGTTGGTATAAGGTCCCCTCGGAGTTACACCACTTTCTCCCCCTGGTATCCCCCCTGTGTTGGAGGTGTGGTGTCTCTAGTGGTTCTTACCTTCATCTGTGGTGGGACTGTAGAGACATCCGGCCTTTTTGGTCCGCGGTGGTACGGGTGTTAAAGGAAGTCGCTGATCCTGACTTTGTGGCCTCTCCTGCCGCCCTCCTTCTGCATCACACGGACTCCCCAGTTAACACTTATAAAAGGTCTCTGCTCATTCACCTGATACAGGCTGCTAAGTCGGTCATTCCCGTTATTGGAAGACTCAGGGTACCCCTCCCATTGACGCTTGGATAGCCAGGGTTAATTTTATTTATCAAATGGAGGGTTTAGTGGCCACTTCCCGGGGCAAGGAATTTACACATGATGTGACCTGGCTCCCCTGGGTGGCTTTCTTGTCCTCCTCCCGCCTCCTCGATATTTACTATTGATCTTCCTTGTCTGAACTCCCTTTCATTGGTATACACGAGGCATGTTGGCTCTCCACCAGACCTGTACCTCCGTTATGCCGTTCAACTATAACTGGATGTGTATACGATGACTGTTTTGTGTCTACTTTCGCGAGTGTTTTTATTTGAGCTCCCTCGTGATAGTGTGCGCTATGTTTTCCTTGTTTTCTTTGTTTTTATTACTTTGGTTACCTCTCCGTGAATATGAGTCTCGCCTGGCTGTATTTGCCTTACGGTTGTGTACTGACACTACTTTTCGTCGTAGCCCTGGTATGTCGTATTTTGGTGATCCAGCTATTCTGTTGTCGCTGTTCTCATTGTAATTGTGACTTCCTGGATCAAATGTATTGGTTATTTTTTAGATCTTTATCGTGCTATGCATACTGTGCTTCTATGTTTTATATCTGATGTTTGTGGATGTTATGGATATTCAATAAACAGAGATTTGACAAAAAAAAAAAAAAAGAAACCTAGAACCTGCCGGCAGATCGGCCCCATCCGGCCCCCGTCTAGTCGCCCGTTTCTCCTGCTTAATCAGTCGTTGGTCTCGTCTTAGATTCAGGAGCCGTATGTCTATCCCATGCATGTTTAATACCCTCACTGTATTACCCTCTACCACTTCTGCTGGGAGACTGTGCCACGTATCTACCACCCTCTTGGTTAAGTGAAATTTAGATGGGGTGGGTGATGTCCAGTAAAAAAGCCCCAGCCGCTGCAGAAACTCTTGTGAAACCGAGCTGAAAATCACCAATCTTTATCTTTAAGTACATCCCATGAAGACACCGCGGTCTGATGTCCCCTGCAGGACACAGCTTGGACCGGGGCTGGACTCCCAGCCGTGTTGGTTCCTCCAGCGACCGCGGCGTCGGCGTCATGGGAGGCGCGATCAGGTCGCTAACGTACGAGAGAAGAGGTTTAACCTCATCAGTGCCGGAGCAGTAAGACAAGGATTGTGGAAAGCCACCCCCTGACCCCCTAGCCTGGGCTACAAGAGCAGACCCCGGATCTGGATGGTAAATTACCCCCCGCGGGGGCACGGAGCGCCCCGCATTCTGGAGTCTCACCTCTGCAGTGCTGCTTGCGGGAGACGTGCGGCCCGGACCCCCTCTGACGGGATTCTCCTGCAGTCCGTCCGTATCTCGCCGGTATAAACTCGAAGGTGAAACCTCCACCTTTGCTCACTGAGGCTCTGTGAAAAGATAAGGGGTAATAACCCAACCCGTTAACCCCTTCCTAACACAGAAGCCTAGAATTTCCCAGCAGATCGGCCCCCTTCGGCCCGTTTTTCTTTTGTCTTAGCTTCAGGAGCCATATGCCCATCCCATGTTTAAATTCCCTCACTGTATTAGCCTCTACCACTTCTGCCGGAAGGCTGTTCCACATATCTACCACCCTCTCAGTAAAGTAAACACATAAGTTATTGGAGAGCTATTGGATGGATAGATGGATGGATAGATGGATGGATAGATAGATAGATAGATAGATAGATAGATAGATAGATAGATGGATAGATAGATAGATAGATAGATAGTGACAGTCTGCAGTGTGTGATATAATGTGACAGTCTGCAAAGTGTGATATAATGTGACAGTATGTATTGTGTGTGATATAATGTGACAGTCTGCAGTATAATGAGACAGTCTGCTCTGTGTGATATAATGTGACAGTCTGCAGTGTGTGATATAATGTGACAGTCTGCAGTGTGTGATATAATGTGACAGTCTGCAGTGTGTGTGATATAATGTGACAGTATGTATTGTGTGTGATATAATGTGACAGTCTGCAGTGTGTGATATAATGTGACAGTCTGCAGTGTGTGATATAATGTGACAGTCTGCAGTGTGTGATATAATGTGACAGTCTGCAGTGTGTGTGATATAATGTGACAGTCTGCAGTGTGTGATATAATGTGACAGTCTGCAGTGTGTGTTATATAATGTGACAGTATGTATTGTGTGTGATATAATGTGACAGTCGGCAGTATAATGTGACAGTATGTATTGTGTGTGATATAATGTGACAGTCTGTACTCGGAGCTGCAGTCTCTCACCTGCAGGGTGATGCCGGGATCCGGGTCCGGCCGGTACCAGCTAATCCCTCCAATCAGCACTGAGATCACAATGCGGGGCAACCACACCGACCCGGAACTGCCGCACCGCCAGGACCCCGCGCATCCCGCGCAGGGCCGCTAGAGGGCGCGGAGGAGCCATAACACCGTATATTCCCCTTAGGGCCGCTAGAGGGCGCTGAGGAGTCATAACACGGTGCATACCGCGCAGGGCCGCTAGAGGGCAGTATTATACTCGACCTGCTCTGTGCATTCCGAGCGGCGCCACCAGAGGGCGCTGAATACACGGCAGAGACCCGAAAGGTTCAGCTCGTTACATTGTTACCCAAATCACCGACCTTCCGGACCTTCAGACACAAAATAACCAGCAGGAGAAATGTTACAACAACTGCAACCGTCTGTAACGACACCCAAAACAATACATACCAATAATCAAATCCCCAAAACACAGGAGCCCACAGACATACCAAATGCACTGGAGACCATAGCTGTCCAGTGGGGCCAAATATCTTCGGGGTAAGTGTAAGTATAGCCAGAGCACATGGCCGTGTTTTTTTTGCACGTTGTGCTTTGGGGCCCCCGAGATCTTAATCTGGCGCTGCTTGTGTGTTAATGATTATCTACCCTCTGGAATTGGGGGGGGGCACCCTGACCTCCCCACTGACCCAGTTTTTCCCAGATATATTTCATGGGTGCTGCCCAAGTTCTGTATGTAACAGGATAACAGGCTGGATGTCCGTTGTTCCAGCCGTCTGCGTTATTCTGTCTTTACCTCGACCTTTAAAGCAGAAATCGCTGGCTCCAGAAGTCAAAACAACTCAAGAGTCCTTCACTTCGCCCAAAGTGTCCCCAAACGCAGGTGCCTCATTGACCTTTAAGCTGAGGAATTCACTGAAGCCGGTCGTACAGCGCGAGACGGGACAGACAGACAAAAAAAGAGTGTCTAAAAACACAAAGGAGCCAAAGATTCTCACCAACGCCTTTAAAAACATTAAAGGTCCTAAAAACCAACGGAGAAAAAGTCTGCGGCCGTAGGTCTGTCTGCTTCAATGAACAAGCGAAGCCATCGATCCATTTCATCGATAACAGAAGCTGCCGCCCCGTCCATGCGCAGAGACCTGCTGTTAATGCCCTCACCTGTTACCGGGAACGCGTATTATAAACTCTTTTATGTTCCGGTCTCTGGGGGTCGTCTGAGCTGAAGTCGCTCGCTTGATCTGCATTCTACATCAAAAGTTTGTTTTTCTTTCTTTTGCCAAAAGCAACATTTTTCATCCCTAAACCTGCTGTCCTCGCATCACAAATCACAAGAAGCGCCGATGTATAACAGAGACCACCTCAAACGTGTTATACAACAATTATTGTGCAAAATACCCCGTTCCGCTCCCCGGGCCATCAAGTCACAACTTCCACGCAAAACAATAAAGTTTCGAGGAAATTAGTGGAAGACTTCGCTCCGTTCCTAGCATTTTGCTCCAAAATTATAGTTCTTTTTCATAAAATAGCAAAAAAAAAAATGAAATTCACTGAATTCCCGGCCCCAGAAAGTCCTGGAATTTCTATTCCCCAAATAGTTTTGCAGCAGCCCTTTGTTCAGTGAGCGGGTTGGGAAACGTGATGTTTTTCCCGTGTTGTTTCCGTGTAATAATGGGAAGTAGCTTTCTGTCTGTAAACACGCAGACCCCCCCCCCCCGGCACAAGGGGCGAGAAGGAACTCGTCATTCCTGTTTGCTTTTCACGCAGACAGATTAGAGATAAAGGAGTCCTCGCTCTGTAAGCGGCTCGCAGACCACCGTTCCCAGCCGCAGAGATGATTTTTTTATTAGCGTTATTCAGTTTTTGTTTCGCAGAGAGTTTTTCGCTCACAATCTGCTCTTTTAACATAAGAAATTTCGGAGAAGCCAAAATTGCCAAAGCAGATGTCGTGGCCGTCGTCGTGAAGGTGGGTCGAGGATCAACGTCCAAAACAGTGGTGGAAAAGCAGACTTTCCTCCTGCGTGGGGATAACGAAGCTCATTTCACCCTAATTGGTTCAATTTCAGACCAAAATGTGGTTTTTAGAGGAGGAGGAAGGCTTCGTAGTAACAGAATTTGGAGAAAGTAGAAAATGTCTGAGTTTTTAAGGTGTTTTCTGCGTTTTGGGGAAGCGGTTGTTGGTTTTAAGCTAAAAAGTGGTGGAAAGTTGGAGAGATTTGACGTTAGAAGGATTAGCATTCAGTTTTGGGCGTTTATGGAAAATTTCAGTCTTTTCTGCCCTGTTTGGCGCGTTTTAGTTTTTTTATGTAAAAAGTGTAAGGGGCCGTGGGGTGGCCCTCCTTCACGCGTCTCTATGTTCTGCGGAGCGCTCTCGTCAGGATGGATGGGGAGAATTGACGGAGCTCTCGCTCTTTGGTCCTGTAGATCGTCTCGCGCTGCGACGTCGCGCTTCTGATGGAGATCAAAGACAACAAAGATAAAGCCGTTCATCTCTTAATGCAGCAGCTTAACAGGTAACGCATTCACACGGCTGAACGTTCTAGAACGGGGCAAACGATGACTTTAAATGGCAGCCCTTGGTATGGAAAGCGGCTTCAATAATGCTCCTGACCGCTAGTGAGAAGACCCTTCCCGGATACATTTCAGAGACATCCGGCTAACGGCCCATCAGACTTCGAACGTCTGAATCTTTACCCGTTTTTATGTGTATTTTATTTATTTTCTCAGCCAACCGGAGATGAAGGATGATTTCAGTTTGATTATCAGCGAAAGGCTGGGGCGGAATTCCTATAAGGAGCAGTATGCCTTTATTTACAGGTGAGTGGGTTACGGCGCCACCTTGTGGAGAAGCAGCATATGGCAGCTACAACCTTCCCTGAGTTTTATTCCAGTCCCTAAAGAAGCCCAAATAACAGTCAGCTTTTTGCGTCCCCCATCGCCATCTTCGTAGAACGTAATCCTAGGTGACACCGAAGAGTCTTTGCATGAAAATCACCCGGTCTCAAGGTCAAGGTCAAAAAACTCAATCTTGTTAATCCCGGCGTCTTGGCCAGAAGAGCTTCCGTTATTTCTGCCTTTGGGAAGTTGTGCTTCTATATGGGGACAGACATGGGGGGGGTTATTAAACATCAGGTCGTGAGTTTGATAGCGAAACTCTTTTTTTTGGGTTTGTCTGAAATGCAGGAAGCATCGGGTCTCGGTGAAGGACGCCTATCAGTACCCAGACGCCCACCCGGGCGACGTCGATGCCTTCTCCAGAGAACCTTTCGTTGTTTGGTTCAAATCCCCGCACACCGGTAAGGAGCTGAACGTGTTTTGGGGGAAACGAGGTAAATCTTTGGCCGGGTCTCTGATCAGCCGTTTCTCCTTTAATTCACACCAAAGAAGTGAAAGAATTTATTATCGTGCCGCAGCACACGACCCCCGAGGCGGCCGTCCGCGAGATCGATAAACTCTACGATGTTTATCTCGATGTCCGACAAAAATGGAAATCAGAGGTGAGGACGATTCCCGCCTCGTCAGATCATTTATTGATTGATATTATTTATTGGTTTATATTATTTATTGATTGATATTATTTATTGGTTTATATTATTTATTGATTGATATTATTTATTGGTTTATATTATTTATTGATTGATATTATTTATTGGTTTATATAGCGCCATCATATTCCGCAGCGCAGTACAATATATTCACGAGCCCCTGGATTTCATGACATTTCCTTGTCTCCCTGCAGAACTTTATCTTCATGGGCGACTTTAACGCTGGATGCTCTTACGTTCCCAAGAAGCACTGGAAGAACATCCGTCTGAGAACTGATCCAGAGTTCGTATGGTTAATCGGGGATGGAAGTGATACAACGGTTAAAGGCAGCACAAAGTGTGCATATGACAGGTATCCGAAAAACACATCTGTAACATGTACACCGGTTATGGGTCTTTTACTTTACTGAGAGGGTGGCAGATACGTGGAGCTGCCTCCCAGCAGAGGTGGTAGAGGGTAATACAGCGAGGGTATTAAACATGCATGGGATAGACATACGGCTCCTGAATCTAAGAAGAGACCAACGAGACTATTATATATTATATATTAATTATATTAAATATATTAATTATTACATTATAGATACATATAATATTATTATTATTATTATTATTATTATTAACGTTACCTTTATTTGGATTTCTAACTTTCCTATCTTTTTAGGATTGTGGTTCACGGACAGAAGATTCAGCAGTCCGTGGTCCCCGGCTCGGCCACCGTATTTAATTTTATGGAAGAATTCGGATTGAACGAGACTCAGGTACGGTTTTCCTGAAGATAAAAAGCGAAATCCGAGGCGTTTCCTCTATTAACTCTTTACATAAAATGAAATTAGATAGGAAAAGGAACATTTGGCCGGTTGCCGTGGTGTTTTGGGACTTTTTGTTTTTTTCACACCCATTGTAAGCAGATTATATTGATGGATATTAATGCCCCTTAACTCAGCTGAGAGTGATAGGAGTTACTGGGAAATATGAGCTTTTTATGGCAGGTTGCACAGTCGTAGTATATATAAAAGTAATTATTATAGTAATTATTTGTCTATTTTCTGCCTTTTTTTTAGGCTCTGGAAGTCAGCGACCATTTCCCGGTGGAGATTCAGTTAAAAAAATCCAAAGGGTTTATGGATAAAGTCAAAAGTTTCTTTCGAAAGATCAAAGGAAAACGTTCTTCAGAGTGATTGTTGAGACTACGGCAAAAAAAAACAAACCTAACAAAATGCTTTCGTATGTAAAAAGGCAGCGTTAACCCTTTAGCTAACAGGGCAGCAAAAACTGCAATTCAAAAAATACCAAAATCTTGTCACACCACCGGCAGGGAGACCCGCTGGGTCCCCCGGCCGGCAACAGCAACCGCCGCGAGGCAGGGGGAGACCCCCCGCTTCGGTCCGGCAGCCGCAGCTGCCGCGAAGAAGAGGGAGACCCCCCGCTTCTGAACGGCAGCAGCAGCCGCCGCGAGGTAGGGGAAGACCCCCTGCTCCCGCACGGCAACCTCGGTCCCCGCGCAGAAGGGGGAGACCCCCCACTTCTGCACAGCAGACGCGGCCGCCGCGGAGAAGGGGGAGACCCCCCGCTTCTGCAGGGCAGGCGCAGCCGCCGCGGAGAAGGGGGAGACCCCCCGCTTCTGCAGGGCAGGCGCAGCCGCCGCGGAGAAGGGGGAGACCCCCCGCTTCTGCGCAGCAGAGACAGCCGCTGCAGATGGAAGGGGAACTTACCTCTTCCACGTCGCGTTCCCAGCAGCTTCACAGGTCCAGCTCTGGTGTCCGGACGCGTTCTTCTTCACGCCACCTAGTGGCGCCCGAGGAAACTGCACCTGCTTATATAGGACGATTACGCAATCGCCAACCACAAGATGGCCGCGCAGGAAGTGACGTAACGGCACTTTGAAATTTTGGCGGGAGATCTCCAATTAGTGCCTAACTTCCTGTGCCTACTTAAGAGACTTCAGAACACTAAGACCTTGCCTTCTGATGGTCGTCTATGCCCTGTGCTAGCACCCAGATAGCGTTCCTCTGCTTGATTCCTGTATTTGACCTCGGCTTGTTTTTGACTATTCTGATCTCTGGTATCCTGACCTCGGCTTGCTCCTCGTTTATCCTGCTCTCCGGTATCCTGACCTCGGCTTGCTCCTCGTTTTTCCTGCTCTCCGGTATCCTGACCTCGGCTCTCTGGACCATCCCTGCAGTCCTACCTGACTACGGAGTCTCCTCTGTACGCTGTGCCGTGACAGAATCAGAAGGCCATCATGAGACCCGCTTCGGTAGGACAAGGGTCCACTGAGGCTCGACTTGACGAAATGGATCATCGTCTGGATCAATTTGCTCAAGCTCTTCAGACCTTGCTTCAGCGTACTGATCCTTCGCAGCAAGCACCTCAACCTGTGGCGGCTCCTACTCCACCGCCGTTACCAGTGGCCACGGTTCCTGCTCACCTGCCTCCACCCCAACGCTACAATGGGGATCCAGCAACCTGTCGAGGTTTTTTGAACCAGTGTGAGATACACTTTGAACTGTCTCCTTATGCCTTTCCCACTGAACGTGCCAAGGTGGGATACGTCATTTCACTCCTTACGGATAAAGCCTTGGCATGGGCTTCACCGCTTTGGGAGAGAAACGTCTCTACAGTGCGCTCCTATGCTGAATTTGTTTCCAGTCTACGTGCCGCATTTGATACTCCGGGTAGAAGGGCCACTGCTTCTAATTCGCTCTTTACCATCCGTCAGGGTTCCCGTCCGCTTCTGGAATACGCTATAGAGTTCCGGACCCTGATGGGAGAGGTGAACTGGACTAATGAGGCATTAGTGGCTGCCTTTCTGAATGGACTTTCTGAGACCCTCAAAGACGAGACTGCTGCCAGAGATTTGCCCACAGAACTAGACTCCGTGATTTCGTATATTTCCCAAATTGATCTGCGTCTCCGCCAAAGGCAAGCACAACGGGAGAGTTTGAAGTTACGTGACAAGGGTGAGAGATCTACTACACGCTTCTTACCACAGTTTTCTTCTGCCGATCCCTCGAACGAACCATCTGAGGAACCCATGCAGTTGGGAGCCACTCGACTCTCTGATCGAGAGAGGAACAGACGGAGACGGGAGGGATTATGCTTTTACTGTGGACTCTCGGGTCACTTTATCGGACACTGTCCTAGCAGGCCGGGAAACGCCCGCACCTAGGTAGGCCAGGGGAACCTACCATAGGTGTGGTGAACTATTCCCCTAACCTGTTCACCACCCGAATGACTGTTCCGGTTCGTTTAGTCTGGGATTCTGGATTCATTGACACTGAGGCTTTCCTGGATTCCGGCGCTGCCGGCAACTTTATTGATTCTGTGTTTTGTGAGCAGCAACGCATTCCCACCCTATCCCTGCCCGTACCGTTAGCTATTGAAGCTATTGATGGTAGACCGCTTCGTCCTGATCAGATTTCTCGTTCTACAGCTCCACTCAACCTTGCCGTCGGGATTGTACACAAGGAACGTTTACAACTACTCGTCATCCGCTCGCCCTCCATTCCCATTATATTGGGATTTCCGTGGCTACAGGTACATAATCCTGTTATTGATTGGACTACGACTCAGATCACGTCCTGGAGTGCGTCCTGTAAGGCACATTGCCTCACTCCTCTAAAGCTTGCCACGGTTACAGCCTCTTCGAGGGAGGCCTCTTCCCTGCCGAAACAGTACCAGGACTTCGCGGACGTATTTGATAAGAAAGAGGCTGAGAAACTACCACCACACAGACCGTACGATTGCCCGATTGACTTGCTTCCGGGGACCATGCCACCCCGGGGGCGGGTTTACCCACTCTCCATTCCGGAGACCCAAGCTATGGAATCGTACATAGAGGAGAATCTTCGCCGAGGATTTATCCGCCGGTCTGTATCACCCGCTGGCGCAGGGTTCTTCTTCGTGAAAAAGAAGAATGGGGAGCTTCGTCCATGCATCGATTATCGGGGCCTGAACAAGATTACCAGGCGTAACACTTACCCTATTCCACTGATTTCCGAACTTTTCGACAGGCTACGTGGGGCTACTATCTACACCAAGCTGGATCTCCGGGGAGCGTACAATCTTGTCCGAATCCGTGCTGACGATGAATGGAAGACCGCCTTCAATACTCGTTCAGGACACTATGAATATACCGTTATGCCATTTGGGCTATGCAACGCCCCGGCGGTCTTCCAGGAGTTCATTAATGACTGCCTTCGAGACTTCCTTCAACAGTTTGTGGTGGTGTACCTCGACGACATTCTGATATACTCTTCCGATTTGCAGTCACACCGCACCCATGTTAAGCGCGTTTTGTCCCGACTACGGCTCCATGGACTATACGCTAAACTCGAGAAGTGCGAATTTGAGATCCAGAGGGTGATATTTCTTGGATACGTTATTACGCCCTCAGGCTTTGAGATGGACCCATCCAAGGTGCAGGCCATCAGAGACTGGCCTCAACCACTGGGCCTCAAACCCCTACAGCGTTTTTTGGGGTTTGCTAATTATTATAGACGTTTCATCCGTGACTACTCCAAGGTCGCTGCTCCCCTGACGGCCCTTACTAAGAAAGGGGCCAATACCCTGGAGTGGTCTCCCGAAGCCATTTCCGCTTTTTCCCGACTCAAGACTAAGTTTACCACCGCGCCTGTGTTACGTCATCCTGATCCTCGGTTACCGTTTGTTTTGGAGGTCGATGCATCTGAGTCTGGAGTCGGGGCTGTGCTTTCACAGAGGGCTTCCTATAGTGGTCCTCTCCATCCTTGCGGGTACTTCTCCAGGAGATTCTCCCCGGCGGAGAGGAACTATGATGTGGGAAACAAGGAACTTCTGGCTGTCATCCTTGCGCTGGAGGAGTGGCGTCATCTTCTGGAGGGTGTTCCTATTCCCACGCTGATTCTGACAGATCATAAGAATCTTCAGTATATAGAGACTGCCAAGTGCCTGAATCCCCGGCAGGCCAGATGGGCCTTGTTTCTTTCCCGCTTCTCGTTTGTCCTGACCTATCGTCCAGGCTCCAAGAACGTCAAGGCGGACGCTCTCTCCCGTATGCATGTGTCCCCCGAGGAGGAGGGTCGTGCGCCCGAACCCATCATACCTGCTACCAAGGTCCTGGCGGCTCTACATACTTGTTGCCGAACTCCCTTGCTTGACCGGATCGCTGGTTTTCAAGCCCGAGCTCCAGCCTCCTTGCCAGCTGGGAGACTGTTTGTTCCCGCGCACCTCCGTACCCGCGTGCTTCGCCTGTCCCATGGGTCCAGAACCGCCGGCCACCCTGGGCTAGCACGTACCAAGGACCTTGTTTCGAGGACATTTTGGTGGCCAGAATGGACTAAGGATACTGCCCTGTTTGTCCGCTCCTGTCTCAAGTGCGCCGCCAATAAGTCCTCCAGGAGACACCCTGCCGGGTTGCTTCACCCATTGCCCCGTCCTTCAAGGCCTTGGACTCACCTTGCCATGGACTTTATAGTGGACTTGCCCAACTCTAAGGGGCATACCGTGATTCTGATGATCATTGATCGTTTTTCAAAGATGGCGCACATGATACCTTTGAGGAAACTTCCCACGGCATCAGTATTGGCGGACATATTCTTGCGGGAGATAGTCCGTCTTCATGGAGTACCCACCGAGATCGTCTCCGACCGCGGTACCCAATTTATTGCACGTTTTTGGCGCGAGTTCACGAGGGCATTGGGTGTTACACTAGCGTTTTCATCGGCCTATCACCCACAGTCTAACGGCGCTGCAGAGAGGGCTAACCAGCACCTTGAACAATATCTGCGCATTTTCATCAACCAACATCAGGATGATTGGGTTGACCTGCTTCCTTTGGCGGAGTTTGCTCGGAACAATGCGGTACAAGAGTCTACGGGAGAGTCCGCCTTCTATTGTGTCTACGGTCTTCATCCGCAACCCTTCCCTGGAGCCTTTCCGAATTCTACTGATCCTGCTTTGGAGGAACGACTGACTAATATACAGTCCACCTGGGCTTCGGTGCAGAGAACTCTGGAACTGGCTGGTAGACGACAGGAACTCCAAGCCAACAAGAGACGTTCCGGTACTCCTGCGTATTCTCCGGGGGACCGCGTTTGGTTGTCTACGAGATACCTGCGACTCCGCGTGCCCAGCATGAAGCTGGCACCGCGTTTCATCGGTCCCTTTTCGATCGTCCGTCGGGTGAATCCTGTTGCCTACGAACTTTCTCTGCCTAGGACACTCCGTATCCCTCGAGTCTTTCATGTCTCCCTATTGAAGCCACTGGTCTGCAACCGTTTTTCTACTAGACCCCCTGTCGCGGGGACTTCAGGGCGTATTCCTCAAGCCATCCTGGACTGTCGCAGACAACAAGGGAGTCTTCAGTATCTTGTTCATTGGAGAGGACATGGCCCAGAGGATCGTTCCTGGGTTCCTGAAGCTCGCTTCCACGCCCCTCATCTCGTGCGTGCATTCCATGCTAAGAGGCAGCGTGGTTCGGGCAGGGGTCGCCCTGAGGTCGCCCCTTTAAGGAGGGGTACTGTCACACCACCGGCAGGGAGACCCGCTGGGTCCCCCGGCCGGCAACAGCAACCGCCGCGAGGCAGGGGGAGACCCCCCGCTTCGGTCCGGCAGCCGCAGCTGCCGCGAAGAAGAGGGAGACCCCCCGCTTCTGAACGGCAGCAGCAGCCGCCGCGAGGTAGGGGAAGACCCCCTGCTCCCGCACGGCAACCTCGGTCCCCGCGCAGAAGGGGGAGACCCCCCACTTCTGCACAGCAGACGCGGCCGCCGCGGAGAAGGGGGAGACCCCCCGCTTCTGCAGGGCAGGCGCAGCCGCCGCGGAGAAGGGGGAGACCCCCCGCTTCTGCAGGGCAGGCGCAGCCGCCGCGGAGAAGGGGGAGACCCCCCGCTTCTGCGCAGCAGAGACAGCCGCTGCAGATGGAAGGGGAACTTACCTCTTCCACGTCGCGTTCCCAGCAGCTTCACAGGTCCAGCTCTGGTGTCCGGACGCGTTCTTCTTCACGCCACCTAGTGGCGCCCGAGGAAACTGCACCTGCTTATATAGGACGATTACGCAATCGCCAACCACAAGATGGCCGCGCAGGAAGTGACGTAACGGCACTTTGAAATTTTGGCGGGAGATCTCCAATTAGTGCCTAACTTCCTGTGCCTACTTAAGAGACTTCAGAACACTAAGACCTTGCCTTCTGATGGTCGTCTATGCCCTGTGCTAGCACCCAGATAGCGTTCCTCTGCTTGATTCCTGTATTTGACCTCGGCTTGTTTTTGACTATTCTGATCTCTGGTATCCTGACCTCGGCTTGCTCCTCGTTTATCCTGCTCTCCGGTATCCTGACCTCGGCTTGCTCCTCGTTTTTCCTGCTCTCCGGTATCCTGACCTCGGCTCTCTGGACCATCCCTGCAGTCCTACCTGACTACGGAGTCTCCTCTGTACGCTGTGCCGTGACAAATCTATAATGATTTCTCATTGGGGGTTAAATATTCACATTTATATATATATCACTGCATGCCCAGTGTCCTAATGATGTCATCAGCAAAAAAAAAACCAAAAAACTGTGTTAAAAACAAAATAAAAATCTTTCCTAAAATTATTTTAAAGGAAGACTAATAATTTTTACCATTTTCTGTCATTTAAATTGTTTAAATAAACACCATTAACAAAGAATGTCTGTGCTTTTTTTTATTATTAAAATAAACACATTTCATTTTTTTATATAGAAATAATAGAAACAAAACAGGAAAATTGGGGAAAATTGAAAAAGGAAGCGGTTTACAAATTCAGGGATTTCCCGGAACCCAAACTTTACAAACAGAGGGATAAAAACGATAAACTTTCTCCGTTTGTTACTTTGTTTCTATGACAACTGCGAGTGTTGGGTGAAAAGTCTCGTTATGTGAGGTTCTGTAAATAAAGAGAACGCCGCGGATCACCGGGTAACGAGACGGAGACCTCCTCTGGGATCCCTGATGTACCTGGAGGTAGAAAGCCCAGCTCTGATACAGCGCTACGGAATATGATGGCGCTATATAGAACAATAAACGATAATAATTAGACTTGTGCATTCGTCTTCGGGCGAACATGAAAACGAGCACGAAGAGGCCGTTTTTTTGTTCGTTCCGAAGGAACGTAGAACAGAATACAGTGCCGGCAAACCGTAGGCGAAGACGAAGACTCACAATCACGAAGAATCGAAGATTCTTCGTGATCGTCTTCGTTTTTGCCGCGCAACCGCCAAAATTTCAAACAGGAGTGAGCTGATCCTCGTCTGTCCAATCAGCTCACTCTTGTGACGTAACGCTAAGGGTCTCGTCCAATGCCTGTGCTGCTGTTTTTTGAATTCTGAAGGCGCCTTTATAAGACCAGAGCTTGCCTGAGAGATCCATTCATTTTTCGCTGTGACTGCTTTGGCAACACTGCTGTGCTGCATCCGAGCGTTACAGAGAGAGATTGTTCTGTTCTGTGTGAGACTGGTAAGCCTTAGCCTGCCATTTCTCACTGTGTACTTCATCCTCACTTCAGTGCTACTTAATTAATATATTTAATAATAATAATTTGATTAATTTAATTTTTTTAAAATTAATTTGTCATCAACTTTAGTGTAAGTGCTGTTGAGTTGACAGTGCACCCAGTGCCTCAGTGGCACTGGGGTGCCCTTGCCCTGGGCTGGCACTAGTGCCTATTGCCTGTCCTGCTTAAATAAATTAAATAGAATTTATAAATTACAATTTAATAGAATCTATAATTTAATAGTTCATTATAATATTATATATATATATATATTTGTCAGTCATATATATATATATACTATAGTATACTAGTGTAGAGTGTACTGTAGACATTCATCTACTAGTGTCTAATTTAAAATCAGTAATATTAATTAATATAATTAATAATTGAATTCATTATAAAATATATATATTTGTCAGTTATAGTTAGTAATAGTATACTAGTGTAGAGTGTACTGTAGACATTCAGAACATCTACTAGTGTCTAATCTAAAATCAGTAATATCAATAATTCTCTAATTCTTTCTTATCTTAATAGTTAATTAAATTAGCTATAAATAAAAGTAATAATATTAATTAATTACTACTAGCGTATAGTTCAGCTAATCTTATTAGTACTGGTGCTGCAGCTCTATAGTTTGTGCTTTGTTTTAGCAACAGTAAGAGACCAAGTCAATTTTTCTTAATTAATCTTTCATTTTATTTCATTTGTTTTGCTCACCTCAGTCCATCAGTGAAGTGAACTTGTTGGGCTAGTGAGTGCAGCCGCATAAGTGCTGTGTTTTTTTTTGATCAGCAAGCAGTGACGTTAACTGTTTTGCAAAGATTTTCTCATTTATTTTACATTTTATTTCAATTTTATTAAAAGTACCCTTAGTGTTTTGCTCACCTCAGTCCATCAGTGAAGTGAACTTGTTGGGCTAGTGAGTGCAGCAAGCAGTGAAGATAACTGTTTTGCTGTGACATTTTATTTTATTTCTAATTCTTTTCAAGAAAAATTGACTGTGACGAGCTGTACTAAGCAAAGCTTCAAGATACTAGCTGTAGTACTAAAATAATTCTAATCTTCTTTAATCTTAATCTATAATATATTATAAATAATAATATTCTAATTCATAATCTATAATATAAGTAATTCTAATTCTAAATTCTAATTCATAATCTATATTCTTCTATCTATAATACATAATATATAAGTAAATTAGTTCTAATCTATTAATATTATATAACTTAATATTAATTAATAAATCATATACTGAATCTGATTTAACCTCACTTTAGCTTAGTGGGTTTGAGAGCGTCTGCCTAGAGGTAGACTTATAGTAAGGAAATATAGCTTTAGGCTAGCATAGTAGTAGGCTAAGCTCTTAGGCCCGTGTAAATTCAAATTAAAAATAAAATACTGCTAGTTATTAAATAGTTAATCTTGAGTTAATAATTTAAATAACTTTAGGATTTTGGCAGATTGCACACAGCACAGTGCAGTAGTGCATAGTTTTACTTTTTAAGCAGTAGCACTGAAGAGAACTTCCTCTAATTTTTTTGTCTTTAATTCGTTTTTCCTTTTTTTTATTTTTATTTTTTTATTTTTTTTTTATAGTTTTTTAAACACTACACTACACTACACTACACTACACTACACTACACTACACACACAACACAAAATTTGAAATGGATCCTCCTTTTGGGACTAAGGAGGGACAAGCTCCATCTACCACCACCACCACCACCACCAGCACCACCACCAGCACCACCACCAGTTCTAAGATGCAGCCTTTGCGTCAGTCTAGTCGGCCAAGTAGGCCAAGCTCTCGCTTATCATTTGGGGAAGCATTGCTTGAAGGATCATCAAGTAAAGGAAAGGCACCAAAAGCAGGCAGTAGTAGTGCGGCTAGGCCCACAAGCTCTATGGTTTTTTACGGAAAGCCTAAAGCACCAGAAGCACGTTCAAAGTTAAAGGGTAGCACAAGTAGTACCAGCCCAGTGACTAAAAAGAAGTGCCTTTTGCCCCAAGCAGCATCTTCCCCATCCACCAGCAGCATGCAAGGTACCAAGCAGAGCCAAATTAGCAGCAAGACTCAGAGGGGTCCCAAACCAAAGCGATCTCATTCCTTTGTAGGGAAAACCACCACCACCACCCCCACCTCTACCGCCTCTACCACCACTAGTGCTGCGCCTACTGTTCCCACTGGTACCGCCACGCCATGTCCTCCTAGTACCTCTAGCAAGCCACCAAGTCCTTACAAAATTTTTGTAAAGACAGTTAGAGAGAGGGCTACACATAGTGGAACTCCACCTAGCGAGGTAGCAGAGGAGCCTGAGACTGAGAGGCCAAGTGCAGAGTCTATTCTTCCTGCTCGCACTACTACTAGTCACGAGTCTCACGACGATATCAGTCTTAGCTCCAGCCTAGCAGGAATTCCATTCGATCTGGCTAATGAAGAGCTAGACTATGAGCCAGAGGAAGTAGAGGAGATGAGTGGTCAGGAATCAGATTCCTCAGGGAGCAGTGTCCAAATGACTAGTGCACAATTTTCCCCTGAGCCTCCACCTTCTCCGCTACGATCATCACCATCACCACCACCAGCAGCAGCAGCAAAACCTAGCAAATCTAAAGCAATTAGCAGTCCCACTATGGCCAGTACTGTTACCACCAGTCCCACCACCACTAGTTCTGCCTCTGTTCATCCACCCCGAGCAGTAAGAGCAGCACCCAAGGCACACTCCAAGGCTATGCGCGCCCCAATTTGGGAGCACTTTGAAAATGTTGAAGAAGGGCGCTATGGAAAGTGCAAACATTGTGGGAAGCTAATAAGCAGAGGGAAAGTGTCTGGCCATTTTACCAGTGCTAGCATGAAGCATCACCTCAGCACTCAACACAACGCTGTGCTATTGGGGAAAGATGCAGAGGTAAAACTTAGTGCAGGCAGCATAGCTGGTGGCCGTGGAAAAACCCCAACAGCTTCTTCTTCTGAGCCAATAGCAGCAGCAGCAGCAGCAGCAGCAGCAACTAGTGCTGGCAGCCAGAGACCAAGGCAGGTTGGAGCACTGCATGCCCAGCCCACCCTGGAAGAATTTGGGGCATTCCACTCCAAGAGAACGATGCCCAAACAGCAGGCCAATAAAGTAACGCGACTTATTGGTCAGTTCATTGCTGTTGGAGGGGCATCCTTCTCCATGATTGAAGGGGAGCCTTTCAAACAATTGATGGCGGCTGTGGCTCCACAATACACAGTTCCGTCACGTTCCACTTTCAGCAGGAACATTGTCCCCTCGCTGTATCGGTCCTGTGTTGCAGCAGTGAAAGAGGAGCTTTCCAAGGCTGCTGGTCA
Source organism: Spea bombifrons (assembly GCF_027358695.1). Taxonomy (NCBI): domain Eukaryota; kingdom Metazoa; phylum Chordata; class Amphibia; order Anura; family Pelobatidae; genus Spea; species Spea bombifrons. The sequence continues at coordinate 2,020,437 of NC_071092.1, read as the reverse complement.
GTGTGTTCATTTCACTACAGATTTGTGGAGTGCACCTAGCGCCCAGCATGCCTTTCTTTCTTTGACAGCACACTGGTGGCAGCCCGGTGTGTCTAAGGAAGTTGCTGCAGCAGGCTACCGATCATTCCTTCTCCATGCAGAAGTGATGGATGAAAAGCACACTTCCCAAAATATTCTGCATGCGATTAGGAAAATGTTTAGCCTTTGGGTGGGAGCAGAGGCGGGCACCAATGTTGAAGTTGGTTTTGTGGTAACTGACGGAGGTGCCAATATGGTGAAAGCGCTGCGAGATGGTCATATTGTTGGTGTGCGCTGTGCAGCCCACATCATCCATCTTGTAGTGAAGGCAGCAATGTCAGAAGGAACTAATGTGGCAGCAGTAGTTCTGTCCCGCTGCAGAAAGATCGCTGGGCACTTTCACCATAGTGTTAAGGCTAGCCAACTTTTGAGGGAAGAGCAAGAGAGGTCAGGTCTTCCCGTACACTGCCTACGTCAGGATGTCAGTACACGGTGGAACTCCACGTTAGACATGCTAGAGAGGATTTTGGAGCAGCAGAGGGCAATCCATAATCTTGCCTCAGAGCACAATATAGGGATTACCTCTCCATTGAATAGGGAGGATTGGACAGTGATCGCCCAGCTAGTGGCAGTCCTTAAACCATTCAGGGATGCCACAGAAAATTTAAGCTCAAACACTGCCAGTCTGGCCCAGGTAATCCCAGTGTTCTCCCATCTAGGCAGCAAGATGGATGTGTTCCTTGGAAACCGTGAGGCTGTTCAAGGTGGCACTCTACATCCTGACGTAGCAGCCATAGTCAGGAAGCTGAAGGATCTGCTAAAAGTACACCTTCGCAAGCGAATGGAAGAGAGTCCCGAAATGATGCTAGCGTGCCTTTGTGATCCAAGAATTAAGGGAAAGCTAGCTTTGAAATTCAATGTTCTCAGTAGCTACCGGGAGCAATTGGTCAACAAGGTGCGTGACTGGCAGCGTAAAATGGGAATGCTGTCCGAGGAGGGTGAGGTGCAGGAGGAGGAAGAGATGATGTGGTCTGCTACCCCTAGCAGCAGCATCAGCAGCAGTGCCACAAGCAGCACAACACAGCTGAGTGGAGCAGCTGCGTTTTGGGAAGAGGCACTTGGCAGTATAGTTGGACCATCTGACAGAGCTAGCAGCAGAAAGGAGAGTAGTGCTGCTGAAATGGTCAAACTTTACCTCTGTGAAGTTCCTTCTGCTCCTAATGTTGATCCTCTTAGCTACTGGGATGAAAAGAAGAGTGTGTGGCCTGCACTCTCATGGGTTGCGCAGCAGCTTCTATCATGTCCGCCAACCACTGTTCAAAGTGAGCGCGTGTTTTCTATGACTGGAAACATACTGAGTCCACAGCGCTCACGCATGGCACCTCATCTCATGGAGCAGATTGCCTTTCTTAAATTCAATCTGCCCAAATTGGGTTACCCAGCTCTTAGCTTGGAAAGTTAAATTTTTTCTCTCTAATGTTTAAGGTAGTTTCTCCCCCTGGTTGCACTTGCTGCGGTGTGGCAATGCCTGCTACCTCCGCTGGTGTAGCCAATTTACGCTAGGGCCTAGTGTCTGAGCTCTGTAAGTCCGCTCCCAAACGCCTAGGACTGACAGTCTTTGGATGCTTTGCCCTGGGGTGAAACAGGTGAGTGGGTCGCCAATTGCCCACTCATTCACCTTTTTCCGTTTCCAACGCTGCTGCTGGTGGTGGTGCCAGTATCTTTTGCCAGTTCGCTTCCTGGCTGAAATCATGCCTCAGATGTCCCTAATGGAAAGGGTAGTTTCTCCCCCCTGGTTGCACTTGCTGCGGTGTGGCAATGCCTGCTACCTCCGCTGGTGTAGCCAATTTACGCTAGGGCCTAGTGTCTGAGCTCTGTAAGTCCGCTCCCAAACGCCTAGGACTGACAGTCTTTGGATGCTTTGCCCTGGGGTGAAACAGGTGAGTGGGTCGTCAATTGCCCACTCATTCACCTTTTTCCGTTTCCAACGCTGCTGCTGGTGGTGGTGCCAGTATCTTTTGCCAGTTCGCTTCCTGGCTGAAATCATGCCTCAGATGTCCCTAATGGAAAGGGTAGTTTCTCCCCCCTGGTTGCACTTGCTGCGGTGTGGCAACGCCTGCTACCTCCGCCGGTGTAGCTAGCTTATGCTAGGGCCTTGTGTCTGAGTTCTGTAGGTCTGCTCCCAAACGCCAAGGACTGACAGTGCTTGGATGCTTTGCCCTGGGGTGAAACAGGTGAGCGGGTCGTCAATTGCCCACTCATTCGCCTTTCCCAATTCTGCTGCTGCTGGTGGTGGTGCCAGTGTCTCTCTTCAATGCCAGTTCGCTTCCTGGCTAGTGTCATGCCTCGAATGTCCCTGATGGTGAGGGTAGTTTCTCCCCCCTGGTTGCACTTGCTGCGGTGTGGCAACGCCTGCTACCTCCGCCAATGTAGCCAGCTTACGCTAGGGCCTTGTGTCTGAGCTCTGGAAGTCCGCTCCCAAACGCCAAGGACTGACAGTGTTTGGATGCTTTGCCCTGGGGTGAAACAGGTGAGCGGGTCGTCAATTGCCCACTCATTCGCCTTTTCCAATGCTGCTGCTGGTGGTGGTGCCAGTGTCTCTTCTCTGCCAGTTCGCTTCCTGGCTAGTGTCATGCCTCAAATGTCCCTTATGGTAAGGGCAGTTTCTCCCCCCTGGTTGCACTTGCTGCGGTGTGGCAACGCCTGCTACCTCCGCCAATGTAGCCAGCTTACGCTAGGGCCTTGTGTCTGAGTTCTGGAAGTCCGCTCCCAAACGCCAAGGACTGACAGTCTTTGGATGCTTTGCCCTGGGGTGAAACAGGTGAGCGGGTCGTCAATTGCCCACTCATTTGCCTTTTCCAATGCTGCTGCTGCTGCTGCTGCTGCTGCTGCTGCTGGTGGTGCCAGCATCTCTTCTCTGCCAGTTCGCTTCCTGGCTAGTGTCATGCCTTAATTGTCCCTTATGGTAAGGGCAGTTTCTCCCCCCTGGTTGCACTTGCTGCGGTGTGGCAACGCCTGCTACCTCCGCCAATGTAGCCAGCTTACGCTAGGGCCTTGTGTCTGAGCTCTGGAAGTCCGCTCCCAAACGCCAAGGACTGACAGTCTTTGGATGCTTTGCCCTGGGGTGAAACAGGTGAGCGGGTTGTCAATTGCCCACTCATTTGCCTTTTCCAATGCTGCTGCTGCTGCTGCTGCTGCTGCTGCTGGTGGTGCCAGCATCTCTTCTCTGCCAGTTCGCTTCCTGGCTAGTGTCATGCCTTAATTGTCCCTTATGGTAAGGGCAGTTTCTCCCCCCTGGCTGCCTCTGTTTGCGGTGTGGCAACGCCTGCTACCTCCGCCGGAGTGGCCAGCTTACGCTAGGGCCTTGTGTCTGAGCTCTGGAAGTCCGCTCCCAAACGCCAAGGACTGACAGTGTTTGGATGCTTTGCCCTGGGGTGAAACAGGTGAGTGGGTCGCCAATTGCCCACTCATTCGCCTTTTCAATGCTGCTGCTGGTGGTGGTGCCAGCATCTCTTCTCTGCCAGTTCGCTTCCTGGCTAGAGTCATGCCCAAAATGTCCCTAGTGGTAAGGGCAGTTTCTCCCCCCTGGCTGCCTCTGTCTGCGGTGTGGCAACGCCTGCTACCTCCGCCGGAGTGGCCAGCTTACGCTAGGGCCTAGTGTCTGAGCTCTGGAAGTCTGCTGCCAAACGTCTAAGACTGACAGTGTTTGGGTGCTTTGCCCTGGGGTGAAACAGGTGAGTGGGTCGCCAATTGCCCACTCATTCGCCTTTCCCAATTCTGCTGCTGCTGCTGCTGCTGGTGGTGCCAGTGTCTCTTCGATGCCAGTTCGCTTCCTGGCTAGTGTCATGAATCAAATGTCCCTAGTGGTAAGGGCAGTTTCTCCCCCCTGGCTGCCTCTGTCTGCGGTGTGGCAACGCCTGCTACCTCCGCCGGAGTGGCCAGCTTACGCTAGGGCCTAGTGTCTGAGCTCTGGAAGTCTGCTGCCAAACGTCTAAGACTGACAGTGTTTGGGTGCTTTGCCCTGGGGTGAAACAGGTGAGTGGGTCGCCAATTGCCCACTCATTCGCCTTTCCCAATTCTGCTGCTGCTGCTGCTGCTGGTGGTGGTGCCAGTGTCTCTTCGATGCCAGTTCGCTTCCTGGCTAGTGTCATGAATCAAATGTCCCTAATGGTAAGGGCAGTTTCTCCCCCCTGGCTGCCTCTGTCTGCGGTGTGGCAACGCCTGCTACCTCCGCCGGAGTGGCCAGCTTACGCTAGGGCCTAGTGTCTGAGCTCTGGAAGTCTGCTGCCAAACGTCTAAGACTGACAGTGTTTGGGTGCTTTGCCCTGGGGTGAAACAGGTGAGTGGGTCGCCAATTGCCCACTCATTCGCCTTTCCCAATTCTGCTGCTGCTGCTGCTGCTGGTGGTGGTGCCAGTGTCTCTTCGATGCCAGTTCGCTTCCTGGCTAGTGTCATGAATCAAATGTCCCTAATGGTAAGGGCAGTTTCTCCCCCCTGGCTGCCTCTGTCTGCGGTGTGGCAACGCCTGCTACCTCCGCCGGAGTGGCCAGCTTACGCTAGGGCCTTGTGTCTGAGCTCTGGAAGTCTGCTGCCAAACGTTTAAGACTGACAGTGTTTGGGTGCTTTGCCCTGGGGTGAAACAGGTGAGTGGGTCGCCAATTGCCCACTCATTCGCCTTTTCAGTTTTCAATGCTGCTGCTGGTGGTGGTGCCAGCATCTCTTCTCTGCCAGTTCGCTTCCTGGCTAGAGTCATGCCCAAAATGTCCCTAATGGTAAGGGCAGTTTCTCCCCCCTGGCTGCCTCTGTTTGCGGTGTGGCAACGCCTGCTACCTCCGCCGGAGTGGCCAGCTTACGCTAGGGCCTTGTGTCTGAGCTCTGGAAGTCTGCTGCCAAACGTCTAAGACTGACAGTGTTTGGGTGCTTTGCCCTGGGGTGAAACAGGTGAGTGGGTCGCCAATTGCCCACTCATTCGCCTTTCCCATTTTTCAATGCTGCTGCTGGTGGTGGTGCCAGCATCTCTTCTCTGCCAGTTCGCTTCCTGGCTAGAGTCATGCCCAAAATGTCCCTAATGGTAAGGGCAGTTTCTCCCCCCTGGCTGCCTCTGTTTGCGGTGTGGCAACGCCTGCTACCTCCGCCGGAGTGGCCAGCTTACGCTAGGGCCTTGTGTCTGAGCTCTGGAAGTCTGCTGCCAAACGTCTAAGACTGACAGTGTTTGGGTGCTTTGCCCTGGGGTGAAACAGGTGAGTGGGTCGCCAATTGCCCACTCATTCGCCTTTCCCATTTTTCAATGCTGCTGCTGGTGGTGGTGCCAGCATCTCTTCTCTGCCAGTTCGCTTCCTGGCTAGAGTCATGCCCAAAATGTCCCTAATGGTAAGGGCAGTTTCTCCCCCCTGGCTGCCTCTGTTTGCGGTGTGGCAACGCCTGCTACCTCCGCCGGAGTGGCCAGCTTACGCTAGGGCCTTGTGTCTGAGCTCTGGAAGTCTGCTGCCAAACGTCTAAGACTGACAGTGTTTGGGTGCTTTGCCCTGGGGTGAAACAGGTGAGTGGGTCGCCAATTGCCCACTCATTCGCCTTTCCCATTTTTCAATGCTGCTGCTGGTGGTGGTGCCAGCATCTCTTCTCTGCCAGTTCGCTTCCTGGCTAGAGTCATGCCCAAAATGTCCCTAATGGTAAGGGCAGTTTCTCCCCCCTGGCTGCCTCTGTTTGCGGTGTGGCAACGCCTGCTACCTCCGCCGGAGTGGCCAGCTTACGCTAGGGCCTTGTGTCTGAGCTCTGGAAGTCTGCTGCCAAACGTCTAAGACTGACAGTGTTTGGGTGCTTTGCCCTGGGGTGAAACAGGTGAGTGGGTCGCCAATTGCCCACTCATTCGCCTTTCCCATTTTTCAATGCTGCTGCTGGTGGTGGTGCCAGCATCTCTTCTCTGCCAGTTCGCTTCCTGGCTAGAGTCATGCCCAAAATGTCCCTAATGGTAAGGGCAGTTTCTCCCCCCTGGCTGCCTCTGTTTGCGGTGTGGCAACGCCTGCTACCTCCGCCGGAGTGGCCAGCTTACGCTAGGGCCTTGTGTCTGAGCTCTGGAAGTCTGCTGCCAAACGTCTAAGACTGACAGTGTTTGGGTGCTTTGCCCTGGGGTGAAACAGGTGAGTGGGTCGCCAATTGCCCACTCATTCGCCTTTCCCATTTTTCAATGCTGCTGCTGGTGGTGGTGCCAGCATCTCTTCTCTGCCAGTTCGCTTCCTGGCTAGAGTCATGCCCAAAATGTCCCTAATGGTAAGGGCAGTTTCTCCCCCCTGGCTGCCTCTGTTTGCGGTGTGGCAACGCCTGCTACCTCCGCCGGAGTGGCCAGCTTACGCTAGGGCCTTGTGTCTGAGCTCTGGAAGTCTGCTGCCAAACGTCTAAGACTGACAGTGTTTGGGTGCTTTGCCCTGGGGTGAAACAGGTGAGTGGGTCGCCAATTGCCCACTCATTCGCCTTTCCCATTTTTCAATGCTGCTGCTGGTGGTGGTGCCAGCATCTCTTCTCTGCCAGTTCGCTTCCTGGCTAGAGTCATGCCCAAAATGTCCCTAATGGTAAGGGCAGTTTCTCCCCCCTGGCTGCCTCTGTTTGCGGTGTGGCAACGCCTGCTACCTCCGCCGGAGTGGCCAGCTTACGCTAGGGCCTTGTGTCTGAGCTCTGGAAGTCTGCTGCCAAACGTCTAAGACTGACAGTGTTTGGGTGCTTTGCCCTGGGGTGAAACAGGTGAGCGGGTCGCCAATTGCCCACTCATTCGCCTTTCCCATTTCCTTTTCCATTTCATTATTTTCCTTCTGATACACAACCAACCAAACATAACACACACAATAACACATATAACACATATAACACACAGTGACATCACACATAACACACATACACACACACTTACAATGCACAAAACACAAGGACCTTTTCCTTGTTATTTGCCCTGGCCTTCACTCACTAATAGCATTACATTAACACTATAACTCACACTTCACCCTATAACATTTTTCCATCCACATACCTGCCAACAGACCCAACTTTTTCAGGGACAGTCCTGCTTTTTTCCAGTCCTGTCCCATCTAATTTAGCTAAACTAGGTATGCAAAATGCAAATACACATAGGTAGGTATAGCTCGGTAGGTAACGCTACTATAAACATTTAATAAATATAATCAAGTACTAAATAATAAATCTAACTTTAAAATACATTTAAATAAACCCCTATTTTTTTTTAAAAAAAAACATTAAAATTAAATTATTATTATTTAGACATAATCCATCTTTAACCAAACCAGTGCACTGCTACTAATCTTAAACATAACCGTACATTAACCCTAAGCTATTTTTTAGTTCTTGTCCAACATTTTTCCATCAGCATACCTGCCAACACACCCAAGATTTTGGTGGACAGTCCTGCTATTTTCCAGTCCTGTCCAATAAGTAAGTTGGGTTGTTGCAAAGTATGCCATTGTAAATAGGTAGCAAATGTTAGGCATGTAAAGTGGTCCAAAATCAATTTAAAAATGTAAAATATTCCCTATTCTTTTATTAAACATCTATGGACAGTACACCTCGGTATGTGTGTGCAACTCTATTGGTCGTTTCGGCAGGGGGCTCGCCTGCCATCAACGAATGAAGTGCATTCTGCAGTTCTGCAATTCACTCGTTGATGCCAGACCAGCCCCCTGCCGAAACGACCAATAGAGCTGCACACACGTACCTTCACGGCAGCTGCTGCTGCTGTGATGTGTTATTAACCCCGTATTAACCCCTGCTAGGCAACCAGGAAGAAAACGAAGATTAAACGAGCACGAAGAATGTCCGCGAATATTCGCCCGAAGAGAAGACAGGAACGGGCGAATATTCGCGGAATACGAAGATTTTTTTTTCCCCGAAGACGAGCACGAAGACGAACACGAAGAGCCCCCTGGTGCCCAAGTCTAATAATAATAATAATCTACCCATTTATGATGGAAATTGATACACGGAAGCTGTATGGCCAAGAGCAACGAGTGGCTGATTTCTAAATAGTCTGAAGCCCCCTCGTCCCGTAATTTGGGGGTCCTGCTGCAAGATGGGAGCCATGGACAGACACCCCCAATGCCGTGAACGAGTGTAAGGTGCAGAAAGAGGGGCTCTGCCTCGTGTTGCTCCATTATGTGCCGGTATATATTTAGGAGTTTGGAAGTACGGAAGATACGACAGGTTAACGCAGAGAAAAAGGTTTAATCGCAGCCTTTTGTTGAGGACATCGCGCGGGGCGCTCCTCACCGCTGGCCACGTTTATCATTTTCCGGTGGGACGCTTTTTCCCCTCCAGAAATGATTATTAAGAAACGAGCAATCTGTCCGAGAACGACGAGGTCACAAAGACTCCGTTATTTCTGTAGAAATGTTCTTGTACAATCGAGGACCTCCCGTGAACTGGAGGCTTAATCTCCTTCACAACCTCACCTGGAAGGGAAACATCTCACGTTATTACATACACACACTTCTGACTTATTTCACTGATGACCTCATAAGTTAACAAAACCTGAAACTGAGACAACTAGTCAACCACCTCCAACAGGTAGTCCTGTCCAACAAAACTTTCTAGTCCACGGCCGGTGACAATGTTTGTCTGTTAAGTTCTGAAAAATGGATGCAATTATATCGGCCCCCGTCTAGTCGCCCGTTTCTCCTGCTGTAACGACTCAAACCTTAATCAGCAGTTGGTCTCGTCTTAGATTCAGGAGCTGTATGTCTATCCCGCGCATGTTTAATCCCCTCACTGTATTAGCCTTGAGGAGAATCACGTACCTAACCTCCAGCCGTACTCCCAGGACGATAACACCGGTAACGGATATTTCTCCTCCGGCCCGAGCTGCTTGCGCTTTTTTAGATACAGAACGCGGCCTTTGCCCTCCTGGGAGTAGCCGTCGTAGCGCAGGGAGGCCGTTCTCGGGCTGACCGGCCTCATGATGCTCAGGTCCCGGATGTCCGCGTTCTCCTGGTCAGTCTGCTTCGGACTCTTGGCCGGTGGTGGCTGTGAAGCTTTGATGGGTGGAAGCGTGACGGCCCCGGCGTTGGGAACGGGGACCTCTCGCCGCTTTCTTCTGCTCTCCCATGGCTTCCCGGGATGCTCCTCGCTGTAGTTCAGCTTCCAGGTCAACCTGGCGAGTTTTTCTTTCTCAATCAGCTCCTTCCAGGAGTTCTGGTTCCGCGTGGTGAGGAAATCTCTCATGTCGAACGCTTGATAAGAGGGGGAGACGTGCAGCCGGCTGAAGTAATGGGAGAAGCCGCTACTGTCTACGGTTGTGTTTATTTGTCGTCTCCTAGGATACGGGTCGCCGGGGCGAGACGGACAACAGCAGGAGAGGCCGCTGACGGAGGGCAGGGTGGACATTGTGGAGTTTTCATGCAAATAAATTACCCCCAGCGCTGTATACAGTAATATAACCCCCAGCGCTGTATACAGTAATATAACCCCCCAGCACTGTATACAGTAATATAACCCCCAACGCTGTATACAGTAATATAACCCCCCAGCGCTGTATACAGTAATATAACCCCCAGCGCTGTATACAGTAATAACCCCCAGCACTGTATACAGTAATATAACCCCCAACGCTGTATACAGTAATATAACCCCCAGCGCTGTATACAGTAATATAACCCCCAGTGCTGTATACAGTAATAACCCCCAGCACTGTATACAGTAATATAACCCCCAACGCTGTATACAGTAATATAACCCCAAGCACTGTATACAGTAATATAACCCCCCAGCGCTGTATACAGTAATATAACCCCCAGCGCTGTATACAGTAATAACCCCCAGCACTGTATACAGTAATATAACCCCCAACGCTGTATACAGTAATAACCCCCCAGCGCTGTATACATTAATATAACCCCCCTAGCGCTGTATACAGTAATATAACCCCCAGCACTGTATACAGTAATATAACCCCCAGCGCTGTATACAGTAATATAACCCCCCCCAGCGCTGTATACAGTCGCCCTGAGCCCCTGGGGTAAGTTGGACCCCTTTTGCCCCGCGTTAAGGGGTTTCAGTTCGCGGATGATGTAAGAAGCCAATCTGACTCGAGGGGCTAGAAAAGTTTATTCCAGTTTATCAATTTCTTTTATTTTTCGAGTATTTTTGTGTTTACAATGTAGCGAGATTGTCACGGTAACGACGCAAATCACAGTAAAAAGCACCTTCATGCCTCCAAAAATAGTGTTTTTTTGTTTTTTTCTGAAAAACATACTAAACACCCCCAGAAAAGAAAAACGAAACAAACGTTTTAGACAAGATATTTTACACAGAATATGAAATATTTTGTAACAACCCCTTCCACAAATATTTTGATCATTTTACACCCCGAATAGAGAAATTTTATTTGCAGCTTCAGAGATGCCCGGTGCAGGAATTTACTTTTTCAAGAATTTTTTTTGAAGAAAATAACCCAAAATGTACCAAATAAGAAGCAATACAGAAATTCAGTACTCAATTTACTATTAAATTAGCAAAATTCTATAGAAAATACTATATTTATACAGAACACAACGGTTTATGAACCGGGCCCCTAAAAAATAATCACAGAATAATGTGCTCTCCTTTCTAAAGGAAAAATATTTTATTCTATTAACACTAAAAACCAATTTAACATTTTATGACATTTATCTATTTGTAAAGGCACAAAAAATGGCAGTTTTTTTCCTCCCCAATGCCATTTTTAGACAAAAAAAAAAAATCGATGATTTGATGTACGGTCGGCATTTATTTCACTCAGAATGACATTAGAAAGAGGATTAAGAAAACATTAATCAGTAGTTACGCCAAAAATCATTTCCAGTTTCTCCAAATTTTGCTCCCCAAATATTTGCGATTTTCGGGATTCATTATCGCCAATTTGCCATAAATACCTTCCCCTTCACGGCAGCTAAAAGGTTAATAATATCGCTAGTTATAAATAAGCCTCTTTCGCAGGAAGAAAGTCAGAAACCAGGATTCGCTCTTCGATTATCGGACGGACGCGTAAAACGCACATAAAACGTTAAATTTCTCTGATATATATAAAAAAAACGTGAGATCTAAAAATTACACGGAATGTTTCGAATTTCTCAGAATCGTGAAAATTCCATATACAATCCTATCGATTATTTTTTTATTTTTAAATTCCTGATTTGCAATCCTCATTGCTTTGGGGGTCCCGGCTGGGAGGTTACGGGACGCTGACGTGGAAGGGGCTGCCGGGAATATGCTCTTCTCCCCACTTCACTACCAGGGTGTAGTCCCCCCGCTCCTTCACGTGGTACGCCACCGAGTACTGCTTGTTTCCGAGATGCTTCACAGAAACCTCCTCGCAGGGTATCGTGGGCCCGTGGACGCCGACCAGCAGGATGTTCGAACCTGCGGAGAAAAAACAAATTGACATTTATTTTTTTTTTAATTATTATAATTTTTTTATAAATATATATTTTTTATTATTATTATTATAATTTATAATTTATTTTTATATAAGAAAGGATTAAATATATCCCTAAAAAACAGGTTCCGACCGGGCATCCCAGGGAATTCCCCCGCAGGCAGGCGCTGTTTTTGGTTATCAATTAAAGTAAAAAATTATCAATTTCTAGAAATGTTACATTATCTTAATATTTGATCGTTTCTTCTGCCCAAAAATGAACCGATGATTGTGTAGCAAGCAGGTTGGCGAAGAAATAAACCAGGGAGTTTTCTTACCCGCTTTACTGCAATCCACGGTAAAAGTGCTTTTTTGCCCAATATAGGCTTTCGACAGACCGGCACCCTTGGACGTCACTTTGCTTGCGTCCGACGCGAACCTCGGCAGGGCGCTGTAGACGGTCTCCGTGGTCGCTCGAGTTACTGACTGCACGATGATGGACGACGTCTCGCTGGCGCTGCCGACGCTAACAAGTCGCTGGCCTGGTGAATAATAAAAAAACCCAAGAACACAGAATCTTATACCGTGCAGAAAACATGGAGGACGCGGCAAACGCCGCAGGATAACGGACGCGGCAAACGCATGGGGATACAGAAGGGTCAGTGGTATCAGTACGTTTGGTGCATTGGCCCCAAGTGGGGAGGAACTCAATGCGTCCAACACCCCGTCTGCCGAGGAGACTGTTAAGACATAAAGGCTCATACGTGTCATGCATGTAAGACTACACGGAGCGCACACGTTACAAACCAGAGAGCCGCTAATCGAGAGACGTCCAAGGATTTCTCCTACAGAGGAAAAAATGGCCTCCGACCTGCATGATGTAAGAAGGTTCCGGTTGGGTCCGCAACGTGTGTTAAGAGTCGGGGCTTTATGGAAGCGTTGGCAGCCATTTTGTACATGGCCGCTGGGATACAATGAAAGCCGACAGACGGCACACACAGGACAGACCGGAGAGATAACGTCATCGTCACACACATGTCCACGTTACGACTGTACACACACAGAGGATTACCTTCCCGGTGTGTAGATTGTGTGACAGTAACGTCCCGCGTTATTTGCCCCTCCAGCACAGAGCGGGGCGCGTCACCTAGACGGCAGAGGCACGAAAATCATACGAAGCAACTCCAGGCGGAGCGGGGAAAGCGGGCTGCGTACTCAAACTAAACACGGCTTCCCTATAATAACCGGGGCTCATAGGAAATAAAAAACACCCCTAGGACGGGGCAAAAAACGAAATCCAACACTATACGGGAATTTACCGGGTGACGGCATCCCAGACCGCGGCGCCACGGAGCGGCCCAAAGCCATCGGAGAACGGACAGCAATGGAAAGACTGGGGGGGGGTCATGTTTGCCATCTTGGGGCCCCGGCCTGTTTTTCCGGTCCTTTCTAGTCCTAGAGGATGACCTTCAGGGGGCCAAGTAATTACCTGTCACGCGAGCCTTGAAGGGGCTGCCGACGATGTGGCTGGGTCCTCCGTACTTCACCCCGATCGTGTAGTTCCCGGGGGCCATCGGGGTGTACGCCACTTTATAGCCTTCCGGGCACTCCTTACACTCCATTGTTACTTTAGAGGGTCCTTCGATGGTGACAGACAGCGCCCCCGGGCCAGCTTTAGTGGTGTTGATGATAAATTCTGACTGTTTTCCTGCGAGTTTCAAAAAGGTCTGAGTTATCAAAGCGTCCAAAGCTGGGCTTATTAAATGGCGGATGGGCAAGTGACTACCTCGGCCTCGGGGGGGGGCTTAGAGTTACAGCAATACCACAAAAAAATGAAAGTGTCGCTCGGCACAGCCTTACGCAACGTGGCCGCTGATAATGCCGCGTATATGAAGGATTTTATTAAAACCAACGAGGGCGTCGGAGTCATTACAACGAAGACGGAGGGAATCTTAATGTATTTTAAAATAAAAACGAGCAATAGCCCCGAAAATAGACATCCTGCGCCCTTCCCATCCGTAACAATGGCTGCACTCGCTGGAGGGCAGATAAGGCTTATCAGAGCCGCGCAGGCACATGCTGCAGCCGTACGTCAAGCTGTCAGTGTGTCTGTCCGCACTCCAAACATTCTGGCAAACGGCTTAGCATCTTACAAAACAGACGTTCCAATAAATCTGCCCCACTGACGGGCATTTATCTTCTCCCCGGACCACGTTTCATTTAAATACTTTACCCCTCGCGGCTCTGGCTCCATGCCTACTTTAGAGTGTAAGCTCTAGGGAGCACCATCACCACCATTATTACAGCGCTATGACAATGAAACACGTTTCTGTACCGGAGGGCCTCTTACCGGTGGTGCCGCGCTCCAGGCCTGAGCCGTACGCCGTGACAAGCGCCGGGTCGCCTTCCTGCCCCGGCTCCCCGACTCTGACCTTGAAGGGGCTTCCAGGAATATGGCTGCCGTTAAACTTCACGTCGATGGAGTGGATCCCGTTCTCCCGCGGGAAAAACCTCACGGCGTATTTATCTGCGGACAACAAGTCCCCCAATCCCCGACATTCAATCTCAGATCAAGCAGACCTACAATAACCCCAGAGCTCAGAGCGCTCCCTATCCTGGAGGTCATCAAAGACACAGAGTTTCATAGAACGCAAAGTATCGTTATAGGATCACCTTTACTAACCACCCCTAAAACAGAGTTAAAGCCCTCCGATCTCTTCATACATATCCCGCAACTCAAGTGGATAAATGGAACAGCCTCCCAGCAGAGGTGGTAGAGGGTAATACAGTGAGGGTATTAAACATGCATGGGATAGACATACGGCTCCTGAATCTAAGACGAGACCAACAACTGATTAAGGTTTGAGTCGTTACAGCAGGAGAAAGGGGCGACTAGACGGGGGCCGGATGGGGCCGATCTGCCGGCAGGTTCTAGGTTTCCATAAATACAAGTAAGGGGGAACGTCTCACCAGGCTCTAGCTCAGATACATGGCATTCCTCCACGGCCCCCGACGGGCTGTGCACTTTGGCATCTATCTTCCCCTTCGCCCCGTTCAGTCGTATGGCGAAAGCCGCCGGATGATTGACTTTTAGTCCAGATTCCTGAGGGTTTGGGATAAACGGATCGCAGAATGAAACAAACGTAACAACTTCTCAGATACAAAAACTGCGCGGAAAATTCTAGAATTAAAGACAACAATAACGAGATTTCGGGGCGGTTCACCTGAAGGCTGGAGACAGTGAGCCGGCGGGCGTCCTCGGAGTGAGCGATGATGGGGACCAGGAACGGACTCTGGGGGATATGCTCATCGTTAAACTTAATTACCACTTCGTAGTCACCTAAAATAAGAGGAAATACTCAAAAAAACAAGAAAGCCAGCAGCAGCATCACAGGGAGAGCATCGACGTCTAACGAATTAGTAAAAAATAACTAAATAAATAAAAATCTACGGAAATCTCCCGTCCGTTAAACATAAAAACACAAAGTAGGAGGTTTACATAAAAAATATATTGGTATTTTAGTAAATATCAGATAATGTTGCTGACTGTTTGTGAATGATGTGAAACCGTCTCCATTCTCCGGAGAACGTCGCTGAGCGGAGACTCACCCGGCTCCTGCACGATGTAGGACACCCCGGAGGAGCCGTCTTTCCGGTCCTCGAATGAGATCTCAGCTTTGCTTGGACCCTCTACGGCGATGGACAGACCCCCAGCGCCAGCTTCCCGCGTCCAAATGCTGAACTCCGCTGAGGCAGACAGACACGGAAAGAGTTAATCGCCAAATCTCCCCGATCATCATCCCCGACCTAAACTACAAATAAGCGACTGAATCCATCCGACAACAGGATCCACTCCGAAAGGAATTTCCCTCATAATTCACAAAGCATCAAAGAGACCCAAAACTCTGGATTCCACCCAAAAGAAATTCCTCGGCCAGGACTAAGAACGTTGGCTTTATGAAAGTCCATCCGAAAATAACTTTGGGGGTAACAAAGAATCTATTCATGGAAGTTTGATATAGCGAATTATCATCGTGTACGCGGGTTATAACCACCTGGACGCCGGCCAGAACCTGGGGAAACGCACCAGAGGCCATGAGCACCGAACGCCCCATTCATCTGCGTCCAAGAATAACAAAGGCCCGGGGTTTCCTCCGACCGCGTACGGCTTGTAAACGCCATCAAACCCCGATCGCCGAGCCTCCTCGTGTTAAGAGATCTTGACAAGGAGCCAGAGACCGTCTAGAGCGCTCTTCCTAGATGTGCCCTTAATTTTAGAAACGCTCGGCACGTACGACGCTCTTACAGCGCAGCGACCCACGGAAATACGGCACACATGAGATATTTTGTGCCTGAAACGCATCTTTCCATCTGCTGCGCAGAGCGTTCAGGATTTTCTATCAGGAATTCCCATGCAGAGCGTCTCCATCTGCGCTTCCAGCTCTTTCCGAGCGTTTAATGGCTCCCTGAAGTCCTTCGCTCTCGCTATAAATTGGCTGCTGAATGTGCGAGTTTTTTGGGTTTTTTTTTTTAGAATGCGCACATGGCTTGAGACACAAGAAGCTGTCCCATTAAAAAGAAATAAAGGTTAAAATCATGAGCGTGCCGTGGGAATGAGGATATCCTTCCAGCACACGTGTTGTTGGATAGTTTTGGGGAAGAGAAGAATGATATAGCGTGGGGGCCGGGGAAATAAGGCGATTAGCAGCTGCGTTTAGGTCCGCAGTGATTTATTACGCCATCAAGTCCAACCCGCGCTAAAGACCACAAAAACCCCAATGATTTCCAAGGGTGCCATAAGAGGGTTCTTTGTTCCCATCACCTGCAGCACAGACTATATGGGGCACTTGAGACCTATGATGCCTACCTGGGACTCCAGCTTCTCCTCTCTCCAACCCAGGACCTCCAGCCTTGACTTTTTCTGCTCCTCCTTCACCTAGAGGTCCAACAGTGAACTGGAAGGGGCTGCCCGGCACGTGCTCCCCTCTGTACTTCACACTCACTGTGTGGACCCCCATTTCTTGCGGCACGAAGCGCACGCAGGTGGTGTTCTGGCCAAGGTCAACAATCTCGGCCTCATCTGTTCTTCCGGAGGGGCTCGTAACTTCCGCTGTCAGTTCCCTCATATCGATTTCTAAGCAGAAAATGTAACGTGTCAGCAACCGGCTACATCTGGGCAACAAATACGCCATTAAAAAACTGCAACATCAACAAAATACAGTATCATACAATACTGTGAGTCTTACACGTAACATGCGTCATGCCGGTGGGGTACATCGACGATGTACAAGCAGATATATCGATGATTAACAGTGTAGATATGTATACAAAGGATGCCTATATTCTAAATAGTGAAGTCCATAAAAATATATTATACTTTTTAAATAACTACATATAATAATTTAAAAACTTTTCTTATCAAATATTTTTTTTTTTTTTTTTTTTTTTTTTATTAATAAATTATCTGGAAGTCAGGATTACCGGATTAAAAATAAAAGTCCTACTGAAGTTATTTCCAACTAAACTAAACTCTAAAAAATTAAAACCAAGAAGTAAATGATGTTCTGGCCGCATCCTTTTGTACTAAAGGAGAGTACTCAGAGGTTGGGCAGACTGGATGGGCCTTCTGGCTCTTATCTGCCGTCACTTTCTATGTTTCTATGTTTCTATCCTTTGGAACATCGACAATCCTTTTAGAATTTTGTTGTGTTGATTGGGACTTTTCGGCACTTAATCTCGGTTTTAATATATACAGAGAATTGATTGCCTGCCTGCCTGCCTGCCTCCAGCCACTCGAACGATTTTTCATAACTTGCCCTTTGGGGTTAACCAAGTTTATGGCACGTCAGGAGTTTAAGCGTCCCAGAGAGGGCGTTACTGAAGCTTGCAGACTATCGCTCCAAATGATACAATATTAATGGAATTGATGTGGCATGGCATCTTTGCCGAAGAGCCAGTGACGGAGGCAGGCATTGCTGGCCAAAGAAAACATGAAAGCTGCACTCCAAACCAGCCATGCAGTGCATTAAAATGCTATGGCTACAGCCAATCACGCTCATGCCCAGTGCTTTAACACACCCGGTGCCCCTACACCCCTTGATACGGGGAACCCTTTCTCATCTGCAAGCCCATCCGCCTGTTGTGGAAATGGATTTTGGGACGAAAGGGCCTGACGGGACAAGGTCATTTGGAACCAAGTAACTACGGAAGGATAAGACATGGTGTGATAAAAAAATAGATTAAATTACAATCATAATGATAAAAGCTAAACATTTTCAGCATAAAACCTTTTATACGGCCGTTAAATCTCCTGTCAGCTTTCCAGTCTAACTCAGTTTGATTTTCCTGTAGAATTTTAGCCAAATTCATTTTTTGCACCCGGGTGCAGATTGTGCATAAATATACATTTGGAATTAAAATAACTTTGCATGTAGACAGGACTACGATTGTGAGCTTCAGCCTGCTCAGTAAATATTTTACGCGAATAAACCGTTCCGCATCATTTATTGAAAGATTCTTGGTGTCCGGGGGGGAATTTCGCATCGGATGAAAATCCACAACAAATAAAAATATATCCGCGGCTCACCTGGTATTTTCAGATTTAGCTCACAAATGCCACCCACAGAGGCCACGGACGGTGCTTTTCTTCTGCGGACGATGCTCTCTTTCACTCTCCCTTCCCCGCTGACTTTGGCCGTGAAGGGACTTCCTAGAAGAACGCCGACAAAGGGGGCAAGTGTAAGTTTCTACAACGTATCAAAGGCTTATTTGGTGGTAACAACTCACAAGCCTCCATCCTCCCATGCTGGATTTGTAGAGAGAAACAGATTGTCCTTTCCTGGATCTTCTGATTAATGGAAGAAGCACTACATTGATGGACAGCTACTCTTTCTAAGAGCATCTGCAGCAGCTGAAGTCATTCTAAGTCAGGTTTGAAACTACATATAAAGTCCCTCCATGAGTGGGAAGATGATAAAATGATGACATTTCATTTTAAGGCAGTTTCACAACATTTTCCCGAGCACATTCCTGGGGGTTCCTTTACCTGGAACGTGCTCGTCCGCGAATTTGATGGAAACTATGTAAACGCCAGGCTCCGTCGGACAGTAGGATACTTGGCATGTTCCGTCTTCCAGGTCTTCTGTCTGGATGTCCACCTTGCTGGGTCCCTCCACCGATAGCGAAAGTCCGCCATAGCCTAGAACACAGTGAGTGGGGAGACTTAAGAGGCGTTTTTCTGATTGTTTTGGCTGGTGATGTAAAACTGAGACAAGTTACGGCTGATGTAGACTAAAAGTCCATTGATGCCACCAATTAAAATGAGCTATTAAGCAGGTGGTAGTCCATCCAGTCCTAAAGCCACCGACTTACCCGCCTCCCTGGTGTCCACAACAAAATCAGACATCTCAAACGTGCGTCCTTCCGTCAGCCCCGGTCCAAACACCTTCACCTTGCTGGCGTCTCCTATTTCGGATTGATACACCATGATGGAGATCGGGCTGTTGGGGACATGGCGGCCATTTTTCTTTATGCTGACCAGGTGCTCTCCAACTTCCCGTGGGATAAAGGAAATACCTGCAAGCCAGCAGTAACCTCTTAAAACACACAATTAACAGTTTTCTATCCACAGGTCTGGGTTAAAAAAAATAATTGAGGTGTCCTTGGGTGCACAAACCACAAATTACATGCAAAATCACTCAAAAAACAGGAACCCAGCCAAGAACTTACGCGTGGGTCATAAATCTCTGTTATTGTTACAAAAACCCATAACCGCACATATCCGTGTTCCTAAAAAGGTTCCTTGAGGATAAACGTCTCGTATCATCAAACCTTGGACTCAACTTAAGGCTGGAGGCCCATAACGGGGTCTTTCTAAGCTTTTGCCAAGTCTATTGTATAAAGCCAAAGGGTTAATAATGACATCACGCCTTTAAACAATAACACATCCTCGCTCCTCGTCCGCCCCTTTCAATGGCTGCCTGCCATACGAGAGACAAAACAGGATTGTATCGGCTCCCGATGCGGCGCCCTTCAGCAGGACTTTAAATTGTTGAATGATTTTAAACACAAAATCAGATTAAAAGCGAATAATAAGGACTTTAATCTAATAACGTCGTGAAGCCTCTGCCCGGGTTATTTTGTTACCGATATGATTGTTTGGAAGCCTCTTCAAGATGCAGGGCTCGTCGCGGCCGGACGGGGCTTTGATGCTGGCGGTCAGGAGGCTCAGATCGGTCTCGTTTATGTCCAGCAGGAAATCAGCCGTGGAGCCGAGCTTGACCTGGGAGCGTCGTCTGCTATCATCTGAAACAATAACCGAGTTTGTGTTATTTCTCCGGTAACAGCGCGACACGCGATGAACGGCGCGTGGAACAGAAACATGAGGTCTACTAACTTTGGAAACGGGTGAATCGCTCCTATTTTGTGAATTCTCTCTGTTCTATACCTGTTACTGGAAAGGTTTCTGTAGGAGTTCCACCAGTGCTGCCAGTTACCTGTGATTTTGGCGACGAACGGGCTCCCGGCAATGTGAGTGTCGTTGTATTTCACCAGAATGCTGTAATCTCCCGGCAGGGTTGGCAAATACGTCACGCTGCACGTTCCGTCTTTGTTATCGATGCAGCTGATTTCCGCTTTAGAGGGTCCTTCGATGGCCAAATCCAGACCACCTAAGACAGGACAGATATCCTTTCAGCCCGGATCCCAAGAAGGTTGGACTCACCGGGTAGAGACTTTCACCGCTACGTATCCCAGGCCTATATAATGACCAACATTCTATCGGAAATCGCCCGTATTCCCCGGAATCACACGTACCTTCACCCGCATCTTCCGTTACGATGGTGAATGTCGCCGGCTTGTTGGCCACCCCGTATATAAGCCCCGGACCAAACGCAGAAACGCTCCCCGTGTCTGGATAGTTCACGAAGAACTGCAGAGGGCTTTCTGGAATAAATCAGAGGGAATGAAACCCGTTCTAAAAATGTGATCCTCATACAAAGCTGGAGAAATCTCTGCCATGAACGGATTCAGCGATATTTTATATCCTGGCCAGAGCTCGACGTGCTTTTCATTCCCAGCCTGCGAAATTCTCAATCACATAAAAAATAAACTTCTTAAATCTAATCTTCTAGCCTCCCCCAAATGTAATAGAGCTTTTCACCTACAAAAAGGCATAGTTTTAAGGGGAAAGAGCCTTCTGACATATATATAGATATAGGGAAGTTTATTTTTAAATTGGGGAGAAAGGTTTAAAGAAAGATATCAGTTCTAATCCTCTTCTATGACCTTTCGAGTACGGGCGGTGTAGAAAGGTGTTATTCTTTGAAATGTTTCCATTTGTAAGTAATTCCTTTTTTTTTTTGTTAGTTTCCAGATACTTTTTTCCCCTGAAGATAAGAATTTTCTGCACATTCAGAGTAAAAGGTTAACAGACGAGTAAAGCAGTTCCTCGAACCTGGAATATGAGTTCCGTCGCATTTAATATGCAGCTCGTGAAGACCGGTCTCCGTCGGCACGTATCGGATGGACACCGTCCCGTCTTTGTTGTCTACAATTTCTGCTGGCGCTGTCTTCCCAGAAGGCATGTGAACTTCGCCTGCGCGGCCAGACACAAAATAACACGTTTTACACCCGTTCAGGAAACAGAACTTTTCTAGAAACCAGCCGGCCTCTCCCTCCATCATAAAGAAGATACGAGATACAATGTAACCTGCTGGGAACCTGCCTGCAGATAACGAAGACCCTCTGTATAGATACATCTTACGTTACTAGGTTTAATTCGGCAAAAGGATAAGTCGTCAGTCCACAAGTCTTGGGACATTTGGTTTGGTAACCGACGGCATCAAGAATTCAGTAGAGACATTCATAAAGCGAACCCTATTTCACCGTATTTCACCCATTCAGCTGATTAAAACGTTGGCCCGTTCAAGTTACCCAATCCAAACAGAGGACGTTATGACCCGTTGTCCGGTTACCTGTTATATCTCCGGTCCTGACGGCAAATGGAATGACCAAATCAAAAGGCTTGAACCCCAGGCCGTTTATCGACCCAACCTGAGAGTACGGGGACTCCGACACCTGGAACGTAGAGCGCATCAGAACAATGTTCTCAAGGACATCGCAACTCAGCCGGCGCCGGTGGTTCTACAAACGGACCATGCGTGCAACATAAAAAAAATATACCCTGTAACATCCTCTTATTAATCAGGAAAATCGGGTTTCCAACAGAAAATCTTTTCTGCGTCACAAGAATGGATTATCCAGAAAAAACCCAAAGGCATTTTGCACTTGGCTTCATCCAAACAGTGGCTGATATATTATTTAAATATATATTATATAGAAGCTGCCCCGCTTTTATACCCCTGTGTACCCTGAACCATGCATGGTCTATTTGCAGAACCCCCGGTATGAAGCAATAAACCAGATTTTTTGTGGCGGTGATAAAGCAGCCAAGGTCTGTCTGATGCATTAAGGTTCATTCAGTGAGATCTGGAAAGAAAGTAACGGTCACGTGGAATGGAGCGTGAAGCGACCCCCAGCATTTCATCGCTGCGGACGGGTTTAGTAGAAATGATTTCCTATTATAAAAAAAATAAAATAACCCGAAACAAAAGAAAGTATAAACGTTTGTCAGCGGTGACGAGCAGCGTGCAGGGCAAGAAACGATTCCTCGAATGATGGAAAGAGAAAAGCCAACCTTACAGAATAATAATAATGATTTTGTTGTGATTTTTCTTCCCCTAAAAATGCCAAAATTTTATGGATAAAAAAAAAAAAGAAAATGTATCAGCAAGTGATCAAATCAGGCCAAGAACGGACAGAAGCAGTTCCAAAAGCAGCGATGTCATTTTCTGCAATGGAATAAAAGATGGAGGAAACGGGACGGAGCAAATTATACCAGATCCTGGTATCCTGGAGGACTAGCATTAAGAGCCAGATTCTGCACCGCGACGGGGGCTTCATCTGTAGCCTGGTCAGTGGAACAAGGAGGTTAAAGAGGTCACGGTACATATCAGCGGCGTGAGACGGCAAGGGTGCCACGTGGGCCAAACGGCCACTCGCGAAGAGGACGCTCCACATTAACAGTAGTACCCAGGAGCTCTGGACACAACGGGCATTGGTGTCAGAGTATACGTTGGTCAATGACTGGCATCCAACACCGTATGTTATATTAACCTATTACATACGCTGTACCTTAGTGGCAAAAAAGGTTCACCAAAGACCTAATTCAGTTTGTGGTCTGGAGATACTTTTAATAAATACGTTCTCACCATCACTGTGAACGGGCTGTTTGGAATGTCCACTCCACCAAAGCGCACATGTATGACGTAGGGCCCGGTTTTAGCCGTAGTGTAGAAGATGTCGTACGTTCCATCTGCGTTCTCGATGACATCGGCTTCCGACTCCAAGCCATCGGGGTCTAGAACGGTGCAGGTCACTTTACCTTTCCCTGCCGTGGTGGCGTCAACCACAAACCCAACCTCTTCCCCGGTCTTTACTGCCGATTGGATTCCGGGACCTTAACAAAGTAACAGATCGGTGAGAAACAAACAGTATGCATTTTTCCATCTTTAACAGAATGCGGAATCTTATGTAACGAGATTTAAAATGAGTTTGCTAAACCTTCCAGCATTCTATCCCTCAACACCGATGAGATTAATAAACCACAAAACCTGATGGCCACAAAATCCAGAGGTTTCTAATTTAAGGCCAAAGATTATCCCTAAATTCACAGAGCAGGAGATGCTAAGAGCTCACTTTTTTAGCATAACATTAAGAACTAAAGCTGCCAGAGCCATCAAATAACTGCCGGCGACACATTGTGTCCAGAATAGGGTTACACGTAAAGCGAGGTCTTTCCAGAAAGCCTCTTTGGTCAAGAGGACAAAAGTTCTAAAACCAACTGAATTTCCGGATAGAATTCGCCCGATCAGGTTTTACAATCAGAAGGGAATTTTAAAGTAGGTGAAACAGGACTCCTTAATGCTTCCTTTCAGAAAACCAAACTCCGGAAAAGCAAATGCGTCCTTCGCTATATTTAGATCCTACAGGAGCCGGCTAGTCATTCACTTCTAAATGTTTGTGGAGTCGGAACGTAATGTATCCCCCTTCTCATTCATATCCAAAGAACCTGAGCGGAAAAAACTCCACTAAAAGCTAAGGGTCCGGCAGACGCTGGGTGATCGACCAATGAAAAGATTATGGCTGAATGAGATATTTTATTCTTTAAGAACAAGGGGGGGAGGGGGGACACTGTCTTGAATTGCCATTGAAATGAGTCGTCATCATCATCATCATCATCGTCATTCCCACATCATAAACCATAAACCAGTCTTTGGACAAAACGCTTAATGAGCCTACCTGGTGTTAAAACAGTAGAATGCACTGATATATGGACAATATAATAGTTGTATTGCACCCAAAATATAGATAAATATAATAAAATCAACCATTTACAACATTAACGCCGTCTGAGCTGGATTTCTTATCCATTTCATGTTATTTTAATGGACAAAATCTGCTTTTCTTTTAAAAAGAAGGAAACTTGTGACCCCAAACCTTTGAATGTTAGTGTGTGTATAAATGGTTCCACATTTTGATGTAATTGGGGAGACTGGGCACAGATACAGGGGTTTCTAGTAGGTTGGGGGCTTCTTCCATTGTGCGGTATCATACCTGCAGCTGTACATTTACTGGCGTCTCCAGATGGCGTTGCTCGAATTCTGTAAGGGGAGTATGGGATGTCATCACCTCCGTACTTCACTGCAACCTGATAGCGTCCAGTTTTGTCCGGGACGTAGGACACAGCGTAGGTACCATCTTTGTTATCCAGAATTTGGGCTTTTTTCGGCTTGCCCTCTTGGTCCTGTGAAACGGATACAGAAAAAAGGGAGGAAATATTTATCCAGGAATTAAACTGGCAGCAAAAACATGCAACAAATAATCCTGAAAGCAGCGTTGGCGTCACTGCGCACAAAACTAAACCCAATATCATTTGAGTAGAGTCAGCATCCACAGTTGCACTGACTGAAGATGTGGACAACATTAACTCCTTAGCCGTTACCACTAACCCAGTGCAATGGAAATTCCATCTTCCATGCCAAGGAGCAGTTGTGAGATGCTTTTACACCAGAATCCTCTCTTTTAGCTGCGTATAGAGTCGCGTATAGAGTCGCGTATAGAGTCGCGTATAGAGTCGCGTATAGAGTCGCGTATAGAGTCGCGTATAGAGTCTATGCTTGCTTGTGGAATATACACATGCTAAAAAAAGAGATTACACTCACAGTAACTTGGACAGATAGCAAGCCCTGTCCAGCATCCTTAGCATCAATGGCGAAATCCACAGGCAGACTCGCAGGAACCCCTTGGGAGCTGAGCCCAGGGCCGCTGGCTGTGACTTTGCTGGCATCATAAGTTGGGAGAACCTTCACCTTGAAAGGACTGAAAAGGAAATTAATGTCAGCTCCAAGTCACAAAATACCTGTAGCAGCAGCTGTTTACCGCATCACAACTGATAACGCAAGCACACATGTCACACGCTAACCGACGTTGCATATTGTGGCCAGCCGCATGCAGATGTATCGGGTACTTTCATACCTTCGGGGGATCTCTTCGTCTGCGTACTGGACAGAGACGGTGTATGGTCCCTCCACACTGGGTGTATAGCTCACTGTATGCGTCCCGTCTCCATTGTCTGACACTTCAACGGGTTCAACCACCCCTGTACAAAAATACATGAACGGATGATTATGTTTCTTTACGGACATGAAATAGGAGTTCATACGCATCTGAAAACCAGAATTCACCCCATTCCAGCAAGCGGCTGATCGGTGGGTGGGTGTATTGGGTGTTATACACAGATTTATATCAGTGGATGGTAAATGGTGGATTTCTGCCATGTCCGGCATTCAGCTTTGGTAACGTACCTGATGCCATTTTACATACCGGATCATTAAATGTTCCTATACAATGTTGTTTGCTCCAGGAAACAGGTTAGGGGATTGTTAAAGCGAGAGGCTGATGTAAGTCTGAGTGCCCTCGGGGGTAAGAAGGTCTTACACCCAACGGGCATTCATAGGATTAAATGGAATTAAGGGTGTAAATAATACCAGGACAGCCTTTGGAGTATTAGAGCTGTGAGAATCCAATGTGGGGTCATAAACCGTTTGTCCTCAGTATTAGATACAGTTTCAGAATACATTACTTTATAGAAATCACAAACAATCAAGAAGAATTGATGAAGAAAAAGACTCTCCGATCATGCAATGATAATTCAGTAAAAAGCAGCAGACTATCCAGCGCGATGGCTTTTAACATAAAATAGAAAATGAAGTTGATGAGAAACGTAAAGAATAATAAAGAATGTATAATGTAACAAACACCTAAGAACTTTGGAATTTAGTAATTTAGTCCACAATAGGCCTGACTCAAAGAGGAGACCAAACCCACACACGATACAATGTAACAGGTTGTAAATTATATATATATATAGTAGGATTATTTGGGTAAACTGGTCAATGAGAATTTTGAGACACGTCTTTCAATGCTTGAGCACTTGAGGGATAATCCCACGGGGAGAAGTCTTGTTCTACAGCGAAACAATCAGACATTTGTTCTTTTTCGATGTATGTGAATTTTATGGAGTTGGCTTTATGGTCTCCGTCAGCCGACGCCATCGCAAAGGAGAGTCTGCAGCAACCAAGGTGCGTTCCCACGGGCCCAACGGCCGAAACTTCCAGTCCATTCAATCAATGGCCAAGACGTGGCTTCCTAGCTATCAGATTACAACCCAACAACCTCGTCCAGCCGCGCAGGTTCAGCGACAGCTGGACGATCACTCAGGCTAAATTTCGGGACAGTTTCGGCGCGGCGTGAGAACGCACCTTTAAATCACCAATAGTAGAAGACGTTTTCACTAAAAGCATTTGTTTATATTATTAGAGATCAGGACGGATTGTGATTATTTTGGGTCGGAGGGATCATGAATGATGGAAGTTGATCAGGATTCATTAGGAATAGTGTTTTTTTTTCCTGGAGCAGAGGAACGAATGTTCAGACCTGAGCCGTTTGCATCTCGCTTGAAGTCACCTTTAAAGAAATCTGAAATGGCTTTCAGCGGGCTGCGTCTCGTTAGCGAATCTGTCTCATCGACTAGAAACAAAGATCAACGTAAAACCCGCCTGGCGAGGCAGCACTGAAGACACGGCTAGAAATACTCAATTTTTATTCTGAACGTAATATAAAATCGGCCATTCGCCCGAAATAGGTTTTTTTTTTGTATACAACACTTTATGGAAATAAAAGATCCAAAAAGGATCCAATCGGTGAGAAAAAATATCAAATAGACTCGATATCGTAGGAAAAGTATCAACACGAACAATTCGGCGGCTCATCGTGTGATCGCTACAACTTTGTAAAGTCTTTAAAATATTAATAGTTCTAGAAAAGAAAACGCAATTATTTTTTCTCCAAAATATTATGATTTCACTTTAAAAGCATCTTTTAAGGAAAACGGTTACCTTCTTTTATGGAGAAAATTATAAAATAAGCAAGAAAGACATTTTTTGAACGATCGTTGCCGGTTAACGATATAATCCGGGGTCTTCTCTCGGTTATAACGCCCCTATAAATACCAGTCGCCCGGATCGCGGAATCCCTTACCTCTCGGCCCCATCACCTGCACGTTCAGCGGAGCGACCCCCGCTTTGCTGCAATCCACAGTAAATTGTTGAGGGATTTTTGCCCGGACTCCTTGCCCCGCTCCGAGTCCAGATACCTTCACCTTGCTGGGATCCACCACATCCTTCACGGGGACTTTGAAGGGGCTTCCTGCGGGGTAAGTAAAGAGTTAACCAGGAGGTAACGGGGAATAAACTTCTATACAACAAACAAAAGCGTGGGGCACATTATTAAAAACCACCATTCCCAGCCCTATGAGCGATTGTATCGAGCAACCAGTTACCCCACAAACGTTACCATCCTCAGCATTCCGGATAAAAGGCTCCAGGAAACCGGAATCTTTACAGATAATAATAAATAATTCCCCCGACCAATATCATCTATTTTCTACAAAATACAGAAAAACTTCACATTCCGCCCATGATGTCAAAATAGATCAGAATAACCGACGTTTAAAGCCAAAACGGCAGCCGCCGCCGCGACCGGACGATGCTCTCTCGTTTCACGGCGGTTCCGTTTGTGACCCCAGATCCGCATTTCAGGAAATTGGAATAAAAACCTTAAATATTTAGCACGGAGCGCACGCCACGAATACATCTGCCACGTCTGACGTCTCCTATACTCAGACAAGACTTTATTAGGATGTAAAAACCGCAGACCGGAGGAAGCCGTTCCCACGTAGGCAGCCACAAAAGCCTCGTCCGAGAGGTTTCGTTACAAAACCCCGAGTGGGGCAGAGATGGGGCAAAAACTAGAGGCTTTTCTTCACCTGACACCGTAAGGTTTTATCCGCCTATCAGCTTCACCCCTGTAGTTCATACACAAGGCCGACGTAAAACGCGTTGGCGCCACTCAAATACGGAATGAACGTGAGGAAAGTCTCCACCGCGTTCCACCTGCGTGTAAAGCCCCTAACAAAGCCGTAAAAAGTCATTAACTACTAAATATCTCGCCCATAGCCAACGGATTAATAGACTATATCGTTCCATTAATAACACGGGCAGTATCCCCGGAAACCCGTACCTGGAACGTGTTCTCCATCATACGTGATGTTGACATCGTAGTCTCCCGGGGCGTAAGGGATGTATTCCACGCTGCAGCTTCCATCCTTGTTATCCTTACAAGACATTTTGGACTCCGACGGCCCTTCGACCGTAATTCCCAGACCTCCGATCCCTGCCCCCCTACAAAAGGAATATCGGTTTGGATGATAAACGGTAAATGTAAAAATCCCATAAAAACTCCTAAAAACCATCGCTAAATCACCACGAAAACGCGACTTTACCAAATCATCAGGATAAAACCGTAAATGTATTTTAAAAGATGTTTAAACCTGGGAAACGGCTACAATAATCACTGCTTTATTATCCGTTACCTGGTAACGACTGTGAACGCGTTGGGTTTGTTGGTGAAAGCTTCCGTTAATCCGGCGCCCTGAGCGTTCACTCGTTCCGGGAAACATCCGTCCGTCACGGCCACTTTAAACGGGCTGTTCGGGACGGATTCATCGTCGTACGTCACCTTCACGTTATGGATACCTTAGAAAAAAAAAATCAAGATTCCATAAAGAACATTTTTTTTTTCAATATTTTTAAGTTAATTGGAAAAAATTGCATAACGAAAAAAAAAAATCCTCTTATTAACAGTAAACGAAGAAAGATTAACGAAAAGTCTGGTTTCTTGGTGATAAAAGCAGGACATTTGTCATCGGAGACGGCGTACGAGTTCCCGCCGCGGTTACGCGTTTTATACGGAGAGAATACTGGTTTAGGAGTAGTGGGGGAGGGGAGAATAGCGGCCCTAAAATCCTTTATCCGCAGCCGCCAACGACAGCCGGGGCTTCTACCTTTCTCAAACGGCGTGTACTCCACGTCATACGTCCCGTCTCCGTTATCGTTGACGATACAATCCGTGGAGCCTCCGGAAGGATTGGTGATTTTGGTTTTGACGTGATTGCCCCCGGTCTTTGTCAGAGGTCGCGCATCCACGGTAAAATTTGTTGTGGCTTCTCGGAAAACCTCTGTTTATAAGAAAACGACAGCGTGTAATTATAACATATATCGGTAAAACTTAAAAATGTAGATACTTCTTTAATTCGGCAGAAACCATGAATTCACCGACCCTCCGTCTGCCTAATGAGTGGTGAAAATGTATTTACTTACCACCCCCTTCGGCTCCAGGTCCAAAAACTTTAATTCTGCTGGTATCCACAGCCGGGTCAACTTTTACGCGAGCGGGAAACTTCGGCACCGGTTCTCCGCCGTACTTCATAGCCAGCGTATACATGCCGGCAAAGAGCGGCACGTAGGTCACCGCGTAGGTTCCATCTTTATTATCCTGAACGTTTACGTCTGCCTTGGAACCAGAGTCGGACACGGCTTCCACTGCCAACTTTCCCGGCCCTGCTTGCGAACAATCGACGTGGACCAAGCCGGTTTCCCCCACCTTACCGCGCTCCAGGCCCGGGCCGGAAGCAACGACTTTGGTTGGATCAAACGGCATTTCTATGTCGGCTTGGAAGGGTGACCCAGGGATGTGGGTCTCTTCAAAAAGAATATTTACAAAATACTCCCCAGGGGTAGTTGGGAAATAAGAGACCGAGCAGGTTCCGTCACCGTTATCTGAACATTCAATTTTAGCTTCACAAGGACCTTCAACAGTTAGGCCAAGTCCACCGGTACCTGCTCCTTTGGTATCAATAGTGAATTCTGCAGGCTTCCCAACAAGACCTCCTTGCAGGCCGGGGCCATAGGCTTTAACCTAGAAGAAGGAGCGTAACTCTGGTTTGTATTGGATACAGAATGACGCAACATCGGGCTGCGATCAACAATTGCTTAAAACAAAAAGGTCACAGTGTTGATCCCCAACTCTACAGAAGACACTCTAGACGTTCCCGCTGAACACGGTGGAATTAGGCAGAGATAGCTGAGCCTTCTGTGATTGAGGAGATCCTGAAATTGGTGCTTTTAGGGGTACGAGAGGACAAAGGCTGGGCTCCCAAACGAACGCAGACAATGAGAACCGGATCATTTTGAATCTCATCTCAACACACGGAAGTAAGGATCATAACCCTCGATTCCCATCTTCTGCATCACAATTATTGTAATTCATCACTTTCAGGTCTGCTTAAAAATCTAATCAAACATTTATTTTGACGCTCCCACAAAGACAAAATCCATGAGCTTCCAACCTACCTTTGTGGGATCAGGAGGTAACGTGGCTTCCACCGTATACGGACTTCCAGGAACGGGATTCCCATCATAACTCACATCAACGCTGTAGACGCCTTCTTCTTTGGGAATATACTTGGCCGTGCTGGACTCTTTGTTAGGAACGGGTTCCACCAGACATGGCACCGACTTCCGGCTGGGACTGGACACTTTCACCTCCAGCTTACCCTGACCCCCAGCTCCTTTCGTATCCACCACAAACTCCTGGTCTTTCCCCACCTCCACTCCTGCGGAAATCCCAGAAGAACATTTTTGGTGACCGGTCTGACTCACTAGTCTACGAAAAAGGGTTATGCTAAAAAAAAATAATTAAAAGAACGGTCAGACTTACGGCTATCCAGACCGTTGACTTTGACCTTGCTGAGGTCCAGAGGAGCGGCCACTCCAACCGTGAATGGACTTTTCTGAATGGGGTCTCCTCCGTAATTCACCGCTATTTTCATTTTGCCCTAAAATATAGAAAAAAACCTTAGATTTTATAAATGAAATAAAAGGTTCGCCAAAAAAGTTACAACATTTTTTTGGAACACTGAATATACTTTCTTCATGTAAATGAAAAGTTCATGCAGACAACGCGTCCGTGTTCTAAGGTTCTGCACTCGGAAGAGCTCCGCACGTGTTTCTAATTATGTCGTTAAAGGGGGAAGGTGAAAAGTATTGTTCCAGCAGCGTGTAAACAAATCTCGCTACTACAACTAGATTTTTTTTTGGGGGGGGGGAAATCGCCGTGAGGCCAAGAGAGACAAAAGGCAGCAAATAAATTAGAATCCCGATTTGGATTTCTGGAAGCGTTTCCTAAACCCCTGGCACGGCGGATCGCGCAGCGTTCTTGTTTGGCTTGTAATTCTCATGCTTCGCTCTGCCAAAGTACGGTAATAAAGGCAGCTAAGGAGCGCCGCCGTTAACATGCCAAATCGATTTTCCAACCGCCGGCCTCCAGTGCAGCGAGATTACTATGTAGAACTTTTTTGTTCTTTGGATACACGAAGAACGGCGTTAAAATTCCATGAGATAGAATTAGAGAAAATATTTTGGGGTGATTCACAGCGTTCTGATTTTTGGTGTAAAACCTTCCACGTTGGGCTAGTAATAGAATGTTGGATCGTTTCGAGTTCTAAAGGCTACGCTCGATGTGTCGCACACCCAAGCGTCTCTACAAAGGGAGCACGGAGCGTTAAACATTAAATGTTTCCATAACGCAGAGTGTTTCCCCGCAGATGGCGGCGCCGGCGTGCAGCGAAGCACGGAAAGGTGTGCGCTCTACATGCCATTAACCAGCAATAGCAGGGAAAAGAAACACAAACAGCACACATTAGTGAATGAGAGGCTTCAGACGCCTTCCAGGAAAAGGGTAAAGCTTGGGTGCGTACCGAGAAAATGAAGAAAACGTAAAAAAGATAAAAACTCGCACCTGGTTCCACCTCATTGACTTTGAGCTTCTTTTTACTATTATTTTTATTATGGTAAAATAACATCGATTTAGTTCTAGGCATGCGCGTTTGCTCCTTTCCCCTGCGGCCCTTGGATGGGATGCCGTTTCCCAGTGAAGGCAGGTGGGACGGCGACTTTTTGGCCAGGAGGACAGAGATGGTCCATTGTATGGAAGATCCATTTGCATCCGGCGATTCGGGGCAAGGACCCCTACGATGCCTTGGAAATAGCCATGGCTGGTTCTATAAACGTCCGAATGCCGATCCCACCTGCACGCGCCCCCCCGTCACAGCCCGGCGTTACCTGCGTACCTGTTGGACTGGAGTGTATCGGACGGTGTGAGAATAATCATAGTTATCAATAATCTCAAAGTCCTTCACCGCATCTCCTGGTTCTGGGCCGACAAAGGACACGTCGACCGGGGCTTTCCCCGCGCCTTTGGTGAACACCGTGAAGTGCGACGGCTTTCCATTTTCTACACCTTGGGAAAAAAGACAACGGAAAAATATTGGAGTTTTGTTTGCTTTCCATCAGGTTTCCCAAATCATTGGACGGGGGGGTCCGTGTACCCCTTTTTTATTTGCAAACTCACCCGATTTGCTTAGTCCCGGACCTTCAGCCCTAACCTTGCTGGCATCGTGTGACGGGTCAACTTTAAGCCGGAATGGACTGGAGGGGATTTCCTTAAAAAATAAATTGCATTTTTTTTTTTTTAATAATTACGAAAATGTTTAGATTTTATTTGGATCTTAAACAGATCGATCGAGTTTCCACGACACAAGCAGAGAACAAACTTTAAACAAACGCAAACAGAGCGATCTTTGTTCTGGGATTCCGAGGATTCTCGGCAAACAGACGAGGATTCTTAACAAGTTCCCCGAGGAAATGCTGGAATGCAGCGTCAACGTTACCAAGATACCCGAGAAACAAACCGCCGGAGAAAGACAGCGCTCGCCCGATCTCTACCCACCTCTCCGGCAAAGAGAACTTTAATGGTGTAGCGTCCGGCAGCAGGGGGGGTATATTTCACCGTGAAGGTGTCATTGGCATTGGGAATGATATCAAACTCAATGTCCTGCTCCTCATCGCTGACCACGCGAGCGTCACACTTAATCCCAACGCTGACATCACCTGGGAAACACAAACCGGCAATGTCAGGAAGGAACCAGAATCACCGAATACAAGAAATGACCCAGAATCGGATATTATTGAGCATCATAAACGCGGTGTATATTAATTCATCCGTTTCTGGCCAATTAACATCTAAAACTCTAGACCTATAGAAGCGATACATTGTTTCTTGTATTGTATATAGTTCAGGAATATGGAGAACATTCAGCAGCATGAAACGCAGCGGGTCCTCCGATAGAGAAGTCGTCTCACCTTCTCCTGCCTCCGTGCAGTCCACAGTAAAATGCGTCGGCTCATTCGCTTTCAGACCGGTTTTCTCCACGCCGGGGCCGAAAACCTTAACTAGATGTGGGTGACTTCCTTGGCCAATGTTGACCTAATCAAGGAAAAACAAAATACGCTGAAACCAGAACTAAAGAGGAATTCATGGATTTTCTGGACAGCTTGTTGACCATCGTGGCCCACAGCGGATTCTCCTAGCAGAACATCTTTGGTTGGTTGGCAACGGATGGAGAACAAGACGCAAACCCATAACATCAAGGGTACTTCTCTCTTACATGAATAAGAAACTTCTTCCAATCACGCAAAGCTAATCAGGAATGTCACAGGACACCGTCACATGGCTACAATTTAATTAGCCAAGGACCGGGGAGAGAGAAGCCTCAAACGATGAGTACGATCATACAGCCAGACCTCACAGATAGTCCTTGCTGGTGGCGAGGAGATGAGGACCCCTGAATCCACGTGCTGCGGAGACGCCCTGATGCGCTCTCTTTCTCCGCACACAGAAGAGACGCCGAGTGACGCCATCTTAGAATTGTTTAAAAAAATCGCCATTAAATGACAAGGTTGTCGACCGGAAGGACAATGTCCTACCATCCATGCTTCATTCTTACTCTGGGTATACAAAGGGTTGACCCGCACCAGGTACTCATAACATTGAATCCTAAAGCTACAGACCCCCCCCCTTAAACAAAAAAAAAAAAAGTTTCTTTTAACCCACCCTAAAGGGACTTTTAGGGACGCCAACGCCTCCGTACGTCACGGCGATGGTGTGTTTGATTGGCGCGGTTGGGTGGTAAGAGAACGCGTAGACGCCGTCTTTCTTGGGCTTTGAGTTAATTTCCACAGGGTTCCCTTCCACGTCCTGAAAAACGGATAATAATACACAGTCACTCAACATAAAGAGTTCCTTATATACAGATTCTCTCTTGTTTATACATTGGAGGCCATTAAACAAACTCGGCCTGCCGTCAAACATGAAATAATCAGCAGTTCTAGAATCTCATCTGTTTTGTTTAACTTAAAAAATCCACAAAAAAAAAAAAATAAATCCAACATTGCAAAAAAAAAAATCCCCAAATCAGCACATGTTACGTGCAGCCGGCCCGCGGACAGACTGCCGAGCCAAGTCGTTTTGGTTTGATGGAAGGTTGAGTCTGTTTCGGATTGTATCGCAGCCAAGACGGTCTCAGCGGGACGGCGGATGAGGACCCCACATTATGTGGAGTACAGTAACTCATTGTACCTGACGCTCTCACCCCAGGTCAACTCTCGTGCCTGGAATTCATGCGTCACGACGTATTACACACCCCGCGGAACGTTTCCAATCCATCAACCTCCTCTTACTTGTGCATAAGCCTTTAGAGGGGCATTCCCGGCGTCAGCGGTGTCCACAAAAAATTCCGCTGGGTTTCCAACGATACAGCCGGATTTCTCCAAACCGGGACCGTAGGCTTTAACCTGTCATTAAAAGAAAGAAAATGCTAAACACCATGCCAAGAGCCTTAAAGAAGAATATAAATAGTTCAATTCTTTAAGCAGATCTAGCAGTACTTTGTAACGCAGCATTTCAGCAGATACTTCAACAATTTAGAATCCTTCGTCATCGTAAAATATATATATTTTTTTTTAACTTTCTCACTTATTAAGGTTCTCATCCCATAAATATGGATGAAAATATAAAAAAACGTATTAAAATGGACTGGACCTGTATCGTCATCTCTGTAACATCAATAGATTCCACTTCAGACACAAGGAAAATTAACATTGTATCCATAAAAAAACATTTAAAGCTAAACTCTTACAATGCAGGAAAAAAGAATTTTCTCTCCAAAAAAGTGACTTTTTTTTATTTTTTTTTTATTATTTAGAATACAAAGAAAAAACTAATTTTTGTTTTAAACAGTTTTGTATTTTTTGCCTTTGGGCCAGCGCCGTGTTCACGTGATACACGGCCCAACGTGATGCGTACAATCTGGATACACGATCTGGATCTTCCCGCGATGTTATTGTTAAAACAGACAAAAGACAAAAAAAATAAAAAATAAAACACACACTTACTGACCTCTTCGTTATTCTAAAATAAAACCGCTCTGTTTGCCAAGCCCGTTCTCGGCTCTGATTGGTTGGCGGGGAGATCGTCTTCTTACCTTATCTGGGTCGAAGTCTCCAGACGCAGGCTGGATGTAGGCCATGAAAGGACTGTACTTAATATCCTCGTCGTCACACATAACGTGAACCGCATACTCGCCCGGCTCCTTCGGCCAGTATTTAATGTCACACGAGCCGTCACCTTGATCATCGCATTCGATCTTCGCTTGGGACGGGCCTTCGATGGCAAAACCTGCGGTGAAGACAGAGAGCCGCGTTATTCCTAAAAATGGCGTCCAACATGGAGAGGTCCAGTAACCCAGAACCCGGGGAGAGGTCCAGTAACCCAGACCCCGGAGAGAGCTCCAGTAACCCAGACCCCGGAGAGAGCTCCAGTTACCCAGACCCCGGAGAGAGCTCCAGTAACCCAGATCCCGGAGAGAGCTCCAGTAACCCAGAACCCGGGGAGAGCTCCAGTAACCCAGAACCCGGGGAGAGCTCCAGTAACCCAGAACCCGGGGAGAGCTCCAGTAACCCAGAACCCGGAGAGAGATCCAGTAACCCAGACCCCGGGGAGAGCTCCAGTAACCCAGAACCCGGGGAGAGCTCCAGTAACCCAGAACCCGGGGAGAGCTCCAGTAACCCAGAACCCGGGGAGAGCTCCAGTAACCCAGACCCCGGAGAGAGATCCAGTAACCCAGACCCCGGGGAGAGCTCCAGTAACCCAGACCCCGGGGAGAGCTCCAGTAACCCAGACCCCGGGGAGAGCTCCAGTATCGGCCGAATATAACGGGAATCCCGGGGGCGATTTCTGCAATAAATGCTTTGGTTTTTCATTTGTTTTATTTACATGGAAAATGAAATTTCGGGATTTAGAACTCCATTGCTTAACTTTAAACCAATGAATTCAGGAAGCCCCTGGAGATAATTAAAAGTATTGATGCATTTACTTGAATTTATAGATTTAGAGATTATCAACACCCCAATCATGGGGGGAGGAATCCCACCCCTTAGTAAAAAAAAAAAATATATATATATATATAAAAATAGATTTATAAAAAAGTTTTTAACCATATAGACCGTATAGACGTGGGCCACATCTGCCCCGAATTGACACCGCGTGTAAGAGGAGAAATGTTAAATCACATTAGCGAGTCACGGGTTATTCGGAACATATGGAAACGTACGCACGGCTCTCAATGCACCATTGTGCGCGGGAGCAGCGGAGAAGGCGCAGATCAAACACCACACTTTATTCCCCAAATCACTTTTGACACGTTTGCCCCGGGGCATTTACAAAACGACGGAAGGAGCCGCCGGCGTCAGATCACGGAATATCACTACATTCGCTCGGCTCGCTTTTAGATGGATCGTCCCTGAAGTATATTATAGCGGGGTCATACATTTTAGGGTACGGTACAGATTATGAAAGAACATTGAGGGAGCGGCACCTTCCGGTGGAACACCCATCGCCGGCTATATAAAAGGGGCATGATGGAGAAGAATAGGGCTCTGGGTGTAAGCCGGGACAATAACATTTGTAGGGACATTAACAAGAGAAGAGGTCATCAGGCAAGGAAGTAAGATGAGGTCTGAAATCCGGCCCTCTGGCCCTTCGAGAAGATACCCCTAACCCTCTCATATAATTACTTTCTACAGCCAACGCAAATTACAAGATGAAGGACTGTAAGCACAGCGGGAGAATAAACACACGGGCCTTGTTCTCAGCAGATTGAAAGTCCGACAAATACCAAAAACATTTATTTTTCGCATGTTTGGCAGGAGTCGTTCCGAGACACGAGGAGAAAAACAAAACACAGAGCGGTCCCTTTCACGGCGAAGTCTCCAGATTCCGGAGGACAATGACCCATTGAGAAAGCAGCCATCCCAGCCATGAGACAAGCGGTCCGTCTCGAGGCTCTCCCTCCTCCGGGATTACGGGCCGGCGGGGGGGGGGTGACGGCTACGGTTTCACCCGACGCACAGAGCCAGAAACAAAGTAAAAATCTCGGACCGCAGCTTGGGTTACCGGCAGCGGTGCTCGTTAGACATAGGACAGAACTAGACATTTTTCTAAATTAAATAACATTTTAATTAAAAAGTTCTTATCTGAAGCCGACACGGCCCGAAATAGGAGGAAGGTGACCCCAGGGCACATCTGCAGAGGCCATGACCAGGGGAGACAGCACGCACGGCCAGGTGCCGCCAAAAACATCTCATAGGTTTTGAGGAGAAATCTGGAAAACTAGGCTTTGTAGCGCCAACAATTAGTAATCACTATTCGTCTCTCACGAGGAAAGCAAGGGAAGAGGGACCGGGACAGGTAGAGCGTCAGGGGGTGGCAACCATGGCAACAGACATTACATTGTATCACGCTTACAAGAAGAACAGTTATACGAACGTTAATGCAAAAGAAATCTAGCCAACTTACCCAATGAGCCGACGTCCGTACCGGTAGACTCCACCACAAAGTCTGCAGACTTCCCAACCATACCACCGGTAAGCCCGGGTCCCCAGGCTCGTACCTTCTGGGGGCCGGCATCGGGGCCCACCTGAACTTCAAATGGACTAGAGAGGGGGGGGGGGAAAGTTAAAAAAGGTTTCATTAAACTTCAAACTTTCCTAAGTTTAGGTGAAAAATATTATATTTTTGGATATTCCCAAAAGTGACCCCTAGATATTCCAATTGACGCCGAGACTCAACAAGAGGCATCCATGCAGTTGCGCAATAATCCACTTGGAACATTCGCTAAAAACACTGAAAGCTCCTCCGTGCTCACCTTTTGGGAATGTGATGTCCTCCCCAGGTGATCGTAGCCACGTACTTCCCGGGACTGATGGGGTAATACTCGAACGAATGCACCCCGTCCGCAAAACCCAACTCCTTCACGATCTCGTCCAAGCCTTCTGTGAAAAGACCCCACGTTAGCTCCGACTCACGCCGGCTTTCGCTCGTTACGCGGATGAAAAACGTATCTGCCGAGCGACGGCTCGGAATTCTCGAGCGGCTGACAGGATAAGCGGCTTCTCCCACATCATAGATGCTGATATCTAGACGTGCGAGGGATCCGGCGCTATGTCTGGAATGTTTCATATTCTAAGAGCTGCTAACATCTGCCCGTCCGCGCGGCTCGTGGCCGGGTCCTTCTTCCATCTCCAAGGATCTATGCTCTTTTGGGACCCAAGCATTGACCTCCTTCAGTAAACTCGTCTATTAATGAATACCCCTTCTCTATTAATAAACCCTTCTTGGGGGGGTTATCGACCCATCTGCAGCCATTATCATTTTTAAATACGGTTCCGGAAAGTTCCAGCCGGCATCATTAATTCAGTATATAGATTTCCGACGTTCGTAAATAAAAGGAAACAAAAAACCCTCTGGATTTGTTTTGCTTCCAAGAAGCAAAAGGGTTAAAAATAATTTGTTTAAATAACTTTTCCCATTAATCGCTGACTGCGCCGATGTCCCGAGACGGCGTTGATCATAATATTGGTCGATCTCCAGATATCTGCACACGGCCTTCAAATCAAAAATAATAATAATCGCCGTAAATGGCTGTTTTATATTATAACGGGACAAAGGCGGTATTGTAAGCCGCTTCCATCTGGAAGTGCTGAGTGAATGGGGGGGCGGCCGGTGGTCCGCGGCGGGTCCGGCCTGGGGGGGGGCGGCGAAGATGCTTTTAGCGGCTGATAAAGGTTTCTGCAACAATCTTGTCGCTTCTAGAAGATTCTTCTACAAAGATCTAGACTCGCGAGCGACGTATAAAGGGTCCTCCGTAAAAGAAGCCAATAACAACGTATCGACTTCTTACAAGACATTCCGAATAACTTATCGGTCATAGAAAACAATAATTTTACCCCAAAATCTAAATCATCATTTTATACGCGTCTATCTCCTTGGAGACAATGTTTTTGTAAATAAATGTTTGCCCTTCACACCCCTGTTAAGCCCCCCGGGATCCGCGTGAAACACTTACTTGGTCCCTTGACCGAAACGTGAAGTTCTCCGCTTCCCGCGGCTCTGGTGTCCACCTTGAAGTCTGCCGTTTCCCGAATCCGGACGCCTTTGGGCTGCAAGCCTCGGCCGCTGGCACGGCAGGCGTTGGGGTTGCACGCTGCGGGGGGAGGGAGATGGTGAGCGGGGGGGGTCAGAGATCTCCTTAATGAACAGGACTGGGTAGTATGGTTGTAATGGTCGTATGGCATGCGTTGGCGACACTCTAACCACAGAGGACAGGAACGGTGAACGGAACATGCGCACGCAGCGGACGAGTGGAAACTCCAATCCAAATGGCCCAAATCCAGGAAAATAGGCAATTGCCCTACTAGCTCAGAAATGCCCCAACTCGCGGTGGGTGGATATACACAAAGCACGATACACGGAACAAAATTATAGAAAAAACATATAGCGAACACATGGAGCAGGAACATTCCATCGGCTGCTATGGTAACCGCACAGCGATTACCCCCAAAACGCTCTCTTTTTACATAACTCCCGCTGTCTACCAACCAGCGGACGCGTTTTCCATTGTTTGACGCGAATATAAGATTATTAGATATCTGTAATCGGAGAAGCGCCCAGAGACGATGAATATTGGCTGATTTAGAGAATAATTGACCTGCCGCCACCCTTATAATCCACGGCCCCGGAATCTTAAAGGATTCCCCGAACCTCCGATACGCTACGAATAGAGATATTTTAAAATGTTTTGTTTTCTTTTGCGCTTTATTTTTACCCAATTATATTTCAGGGAATAAATATTAAAACCAAAAAAACAAAAAAATACATTAAAAAAAGCCAAAAAAAAAAAAAACTAATAAAAAAAGCAAAGCAAAAAAATTAAATAAAAAATACGTAAAGCACAAAAAAAAAATATTTAAGAGTAGTTTAGGCAGGGAAATAAAAATGTTCCACGGCAGACGAGGTTAGACCGTGTACTCGCTTTGTATTGATTGATAAAATCTGATTGTTTGGACCCCAGGCGCATGTCTGACGAGCGAAGCTCACTCTCAGAGTACGACGCAGACCTTCCACATCTCATCATCCAGAACCAGACGGGCGTCCGACCAAAAACAAACACTCGGGACGCACGGAGTTAAAAATAGAAACATGAAGACATGTAACGAAGTCCTGGATGGTGACGGCTCCAATGAACCCGCCACACACATGGAAGCGATGCACACGATGTACACGTTACACGTTACACACGGACTCGTAAAACGAGGTCAGCAAAGCAAAGAGGTGAAAGAGTGGGCGGAGACAATGTATTTCATAGTAAATATTCAAAAAAAAAATATGAAAAAAATGTAAATACAACAATAAATATAAAAATATTGAATGCTTTCTATAGGGGAGATTTTATATGGAAGGGAGGCAATAATTAAGATTTTTTTTTTTTTTTAGAAATCACATAGAGCGAAGCAGATTCCATTTCAGGAGGAGGTAGAAGTCTGAACGAGGATTTAATATTCGGCGCCGGGAGAGTCGTCGGGGGGTAAATGGACCGGGAGGGATGTTGTTAAAGATATTAAGTTATATAGACTTATAAACAGAGTTTTAATGATAAGTTTTTATGGGTCTGGAAGGGGGGTCCTGCCTGCAAACACACGGATTTATGGAAAATAACAACGTCTGGAGCTCGGGGGCTGAATCCATGTTCGGGGTTATAGTGAATTTGTGGACGATCTGGTTTGCAACGCATTATGGTTCCCGTGGCAATAACAAACAGCCCAGTTTGGGGTCTGAAGGTATGAATGCCCCCTAGAAATATGACGCGGGAGGAAAAAATGCAGCCTGGAAGAAA
This sequence comes from Spea bombifrons, assembly GCF_027358695.1. Lineage (NCBI taxonomy): Eukaryota > Metazoa > Chordata > Amphibia > Anura > Pelobatidae > Spea > Spea bombifrons. The sequence goes on along the minus strand of NC_071092.1, from coordinate 1,979,380 downwards.
ACGCTGTCCGGAGGCTCATTTTTTGATGGTTTGATGGAAGGAGCGGGACGGAGCGAGGCCCACGTGGGAGCCCACAGAGCAAAATCACAACCACAGCAAACCACGCCGTGCCCGCGAACGCTTACCCACGCATCAGACTAAACGCGCTGGGAGTCCCGCGGGGCTCAGGAGATCAGAGAGAGGGAGCGGAGGCCTGAAAGCAGAGCGGGAGGGAGGCAGATGGGAGCAGCGACAGAGAGAGCAAGAAAATAAAGTACAGAATGCAGTTTGGCATGCGGGGCACCCCCACTAAATACCCCCACACAGCAGGGGCAGCCCCACTAATACCCCCACACAGCAGGGGCAGCCCCACTAATTCCCCCACACAGCAGGGGCACCACCACTAATACCCCCACACAGCAGGGGCACCCCCACTAATACCCCCCACACAGCAGGGGCAGCCGCACTAATACCCCCACACAGCAGGGGCAGCCCCACTAATACCCCCCACACAGCCAGTACAGCCCCACTAATATCCCACCACTACCCCCCCGAAAGACAGGAAAGCCCCACTCTGGAGGAATTCGTCAGATAGTAGCCCCCCATACCCCACTGCCCCTACCCTGCACCAGGCAGTTCTACATCATTGCACATTTCTGCTGGATTAACCCATCGAGTGCACGCGAAACCCCTGGGCCGCCGGATGGTTTCATTAAGCGGGTGAAACGCACGTCACGTTCCGGGCGGTCGGCTCCTACCTTCCCCAACGATGACGGTGTACGGGCTCTTGGGAGTAGCTTCTCCTCCAAAATTGACGCTGACTTTGTGCGGTCCGGCTTTCAGAGGCTTATAGGTGCAACGGTGAACACAATTCCCTTTATCCTCAATGGCCAACTCCATGGCGTTGTTCCTCCCTTGAGGGTCCGAAACCTCGACGCCAATATCTCCGACACCGGCTCCTGCGCAGGACAAAGAATACAGACCATCATCACCCTCAACTCACGCTAATGTTCAAAAGTTTGGGGTCACTGAGCTGCTTTCGAGGAAAACGAGGACATTTCTGGCTGTAACAATTACAAAAAAGGGTTTTCTACGCATCAATAATACTTTTATACTTAAACTCTTTCAAAAACAAGGAAGTTTCTAAGTGACGCCAAACTTTTTGAATCCGTCCAACGCGTTCACGAATATTAGGCGTAATAATAACACGAAGCTAACTGTTTCCGTAAAACATTTTATTGGTTTTTTAAATGTTTTACCTGCAGACTTAACTGGACTTGGTGCTTAAAATTAAGCGCTGCGACTGATAAATGGGGAGTTTTTCCCTTTTTTCTCCTCCAAACATGAAAACGTCTCCAAGGGCAGAAAAAATAAGCGCGCCGAGGGCAGGTTGTGAAATTTCTGGCACCCGCAGAATAATTTGCCAGGTGTTGGAATATTTTTTCCATAATCTCATTAGAATTTGCAGTCAGCAGAAAAAAAGTCTCAAACGCCGACACGTCTCCGTCATATGTTCCATGTTACACGCGAGATTTGCAAATGAGGCAGTATTTGCCCTCCAGAGCAGTCACGTGACGAGGGAACCGTTCACTCACCTGCCGTGTAGATGTCGAAGTAGGTCGGTTTGTTTGCGACGACGCCGGACGCCTCCAGTCCCGGACCTTTGGCAGTAACTTTACTGGCGTCTCCCTGGGCTTTCTCCACGCTGACCTCGAATGGACTCTTGGAGATGTGCTGGCCGGCGAAAAGGACCGTCACCTGGCAAGCGGGACAAAAGAGAATGGGTCTGGATGCCGCGGACGCGCAGGGAGCGAGGGGTTAAAAAGACCCAGATGGGACGTTTAACAAGAAATAAATAGTTTCCGTTCCGAGCCGTTCTCTTACCTTATGGACGCCCGTCACTTTGGGGACGTACTCCACCGAAAACGTTTTATTCTTGTCATTATTGGCGGTGACCTTCGCCTTGGGTAGGGAGGGGGGAGAGAAAAAAGAACCACCGGCGTTACAAGATGAGGGTATTAAGTATTTAAAGCTAATTTTTAATTAAGGGTGGAGGTTCCTTCGTTAAGTAGAACACAACCAGGTTCTAGATCACAGGATTTCGTTAAGCTCTAGAATGCTGTAGGGGGATCAAATGGAGAATTTTAGTCCCTGGTTCTATCTTTTAGGATCAGAGACATCCAGAATTTGATGTCCAGAATAACGGAACAAATTATTTGCTTGATCCCGATTATATTTGTGAAATTTCTTGGGGGTTTTGTGAATTTTGGGTCACTTTGAGTAGAAAACGTGGCCCTTGCCGGTGCAGGTCCTAAAACCACAAACCTCTTCCCGGATTCCTTCCGGATCCTCCACAAACACCAGCACTTCTCCCTGCCCCGCGCTGATGGTCTCCACCGTAAAGGGCGCCGGTCTCTTCACCATATTACCAGTGGGTTCCACCCCTGAACATGTGGAAATAAACGGTTACGTTACAGGATGAGGTCTCTGGGAAGAGACATCTCCACAACACACAGCCTGGGGTCGAAACAACGAATGACGCGTCCCAAGAAGAAGTAGACCCTAAATCATTCATCTGCGGGGGTACTCGCCTGGAACGCACTCAGAGGACTCGAGTCTCACTCACGGAGGTTAGAAAAGCAGAAAGATCCGCGGGATACATTGTTACAAATATAAATAAAGATACACAGTTGTGAATAACGAACGTCCTAGAAGGCTTGGCAAATCTATGATGTCATAACACGGAAAGGATAAATAATATGGGGAACGGTAGGTGCCGAGGGGCTCTTACCTCGCCCATAGGCTCTTGCTTTTTTGGGGTTGAGTTTGGGTTTGAGGGGGGCCCCCGGTTTTAATTTTGCTTTGGGGAACTGTGAAAGGTACGTCATGACGGAGTGCTCGTCCACATCCGGGTGGATAATCTCCTCCGGCGCGATCACCTGAAATACATCACAAAGAGCTTTCAATCCCATGCCGCACACGGAACCTTCCAGCTCCCGGACGCCCCGCACTTTCGCTAATCCCGTCGGATGGATTAAAGACATTAAACGCCGAGAAGTAATTACGCGGCACTCCCAAAAATACACAAATCTCTGTCGTTTCTTTCGAGTGGCCCCATCTGTTTCTTCTTTTTATCTCAGCTGAAACCGGCTTATTCTTAGAAAAAGTTCTTTCAGCTGCGAGAATCCGGAAAGGCCGGTTTGGGGGCCGTGGGGTAATTATTATTTTTCTCCCCGAGAGAGAGATTCCTTTCTGTATTTAACACTCGGCTCCATCAGCAGACACCACATATCAAAAATAATAACTTTTAATCGATTCTGGGCACTCTAATGATTTTCAACGGGTTCCGATACATTGTAACCTTAGAACATCTCTGGTGGAACGCGTCGTTACCTGGGGAACCCCCAGCCAATCATCAGCTTGCTGCATAGCCTCTCGGGCATTATCTACGGGTTTCTTCGGATCCCAAGACTCCCAGTCTGGACACAAACCTGAAAAAAAGCAGGAGAACAGTCAACATTTCATAGAAACCTAGAACCTGCGGCCCCATCCGGCCCCCGTCTAGTCGACTTATGCATTTGGTAAGAAGGAGTTGTACAAATAGCTATATAGTAAAAAAAAAAAATACCCCCCTAAAAAAAAAAAAAAAAAAAAAAAAAAAAAAAAAAAAAACAAACAATGCGGCTGAACAGGAAAAGCGATTGGCTCGTTTCGCTCGTTTGCGTAATCAGCGGCTCGGCCGGAACCCAGATAATTAGCAGCTCAGAGCGAGCGCCGGGGGAAGCCTCACCGGGGGCACAGCTGTCGACCAGCGCTCCCAAGGCCTTGCCGTCCCGCCAGTTGTTGCTGAAGTTGGTGATGGGCAGGTGAGGGATCTTGTTCTGGATCCAGCCGAGGAGTCTCTGCTTTGGGGTTTGGTTTTTGGACTCCTCGTCGCCTTCGTCTTCCCAGACAGGCATGGAGATGGAGTAATGCAGGATAAGCGTCCATATCAGGCCGAGAATGAGCTTCAGGTTCCCGTCTACAATGGCTTTACTGTCTGGAGGAGCAAACAGAACGAGAAGGGTTAATAATCAATACATTCCCAATCGCAAGAAAACAACGGCGTTTAACCCCAAAACATAAAAATAATAAAAAAAATATATAATAATAATAATAATAATAATAATAATAATAATAATATTTGAATAGATCGTTGTTTTTGGGGAATGTAATGAAAGATTTCTAATTTCCCGGCACGAAGCACGGTTTGCCATCACTCAGAAACGGGTTTACAGACAGAACCGTCGGGGCGGACGGGAAATCTGTTAATAAACATTCTGTACGTTCTACGATTTACGTCGGAGTTTTCCTGTAAAATGTTTTTGAAGCCGACGCCGTCCCTCGAGGTTTTTCTGCTCGCAGGTTGCTCTCCGGTTTCACAGACAATTAAACCTTCAAGGAAAACATTCACACCCCGAGAGATCTTAGTCACCTGCAGACGGAGCGCTAAACAACAACGCGTAAAAAAATCTTAAAAAAAACACACAAAAAGCCACACAATCACAGTGATATCTGGAGAATTTGAACAAAAAAAACAAATATAAAAAAAAAGCTATTTGAAAAAAAAATTAAAAAAAAAAAATAAAATAAAAAATGAAAACAATCAGTTTCTGGATACCTCATGGGGTTGGCGTAATTTCAAGCCCGAAAAGCCCTACTTTTAATAAGACTCATTGTGTGAAGCGCTGCGTAAAATGCTGGTGATATAAATAATAGATTAGTAATAATAATAATTATAGTAACAATAGGAATAGTAATAATAGTAACGGTAAGAATATTAGTAGTAATAATAATAGGAATGGTAATAATAGTAACAGTAATAATAATTATTAGCCTCTATATGCCAATAATAATAATAATATTAATAATAGTAATAATAATAATAATAATGAGCGGGAATAGCCTATGAATTCCGTGTAATATCGATCAGTATCTGCTAATCCATGTAACGCGCAGAGATATAAAACCCGTCGCAGACCGACCCGGATGCAGGAGAATCGCAGAATACAGGAGTCTCGAGAATTAATCTTTGATACTTTTGTTTGTAAACGGGATATGACATCACCGGTCAGATCGCGTTATTTTAGTCGAAGGAAAGCCGACCGGCGGCACGCGAGATTCCCGGAAGTGCGGATAAATCTCCTTCATTCTTCTTTAGATTTCTCACCCCACACGAGAGACAAATTTAAGAGGCGACACCTGGGACGGCCTCGCTATTCATTCCAGAAAAACTTTAATCCTAAAAACACCGAATGAGAACATAAGGGAACGAAGACGAGGATTAAGTAACATCGCCCTGTGAGATGGGTAACGCAATTAGAGCGCGGGAAACCGATAGAAAATGTAACAGCTTTAACAACTTGATCAAAAGAAGTCCAAGGGGTGACTCGGTGGCTTCGAAGTACTTAAATATACGCATTTTTATAGCATTTTTTTTAGTATTTGGCCCAAGTTATTAATGCACGAACAGGATACTTTGTATTTGTTTCATTCATTCGCTGTTACATGACGCGGAACCCTGGCACGCGATGATTAGAATGCGGAATATGACGTCGCTCCGTAAATCCAGTAACAGTAATAAGAAATATGGGGATTATTTATTATTTTGCTCGTTTTCTCTCCTTTGGCACGAACCTTCGAAGTTTTCCCGACGTTTCAGTTGTTTGTTTTGGTGGAAAACCTCGTACAAAAGCCAAGCGACGACAGACATTTTCCAGCGACAGACGTCGTTACAGGAGGAGAAACGGGCGAATAGACGGGGGCCGGATGGGGCCGATCTGCCGGCCGGTAAAATAGCAAAAAACGTAATATTAAATATCACCGTTAAACCGAGGCCACGATAACCGAGCTGGGAATGAATCAGATAAGAAGCCTTGCGATGAGTTTGGACATCGCAGGGAGCGGTCGTTTTACTCTCTGGTGTTAAACGAGGTGCCGTGCGTCCCGGATACACGTGGCGGGGGAGAAGAGGTTAATTCTGAAGCTCGGTGCGCGTTCTGCGAGGAAGCGTTGAGTGAAGCGATCTTTCCTCGCGTGAAAAATGATGTAATGCGCTAAAAAACGCTTTCATAAAAACATCTCTCATTGGGCGAAGATGAATTCACAAAAAATCCGGAGCTGCCTACAAAAGCAGAAACTTTCTATCTCACGGACTTTATCGAGAACCCTTTTACTCGCTAGGAAGCCGCCGCGTCCCGACGCACGAAGCGCGTGCCAGGATTTGGTTACGCGAGGCCATCACGACGGATTAACGCCTCGGACGGAGCCCGTGCCAAGACGCCGCGGCCCAAACCGAATAAAAGCCCCGTCATCTCCATCTGAGAGCAGAGATCGTCACGGTAACCATCACAGCAATCAAGAGGGGGCTTCGGAGTCACAATAAAAGAAAGTTAAAATCCGTAATCTGGATTTCAGGTCAACCAGAAAACTTCAAAAACAGTAAAAAAAAATAAATAAATAAATAAATAATAGATATATATTTCACGCTTCCCTCCACACAACAATCACAGAGTAACCCGTAACAAATCCCTCCACAGAACCCAAAAACTAACAAAATAATAATAATTTCAGTAATTTTATTAAATCCGGAGAAACTGGCATTCCTCCTTAAAGGGGCGGCACGTTTTTATACCAAACGCAGCTCGACTTTGGATGCGGAGATGTTAGAGAAGGGTATTAAAACTCGTTATTCCACCCCCGCCATGATGTCCAATTTTAGGGTACAAGACCCCATGGCCTGACCCCCACCTATAATCCGATGGCCGAGTCAAACTTTTTCCTTGTCGTATCCTCAGCAAATCGACTCGAGATCTCTCCAATTCATCATCGAGTGATTTTTATGCTTACACAACATTCTCCCAACGTATACACAAAAGCTTCGGGAATGTAAACAACGAAATAATATACATCCGATATCTGCTGGCTTTCTATACACAACACGCACCCAAAATTCCATTAAACACAAAAAAAAAACAGAATTCTCATTTCATACAAATATCACAAATATCACAGCGTCAAACGACACAAATTATTATTTATTGTTTTTTTTTGTTTTGTTTTTTTATAGCGCCATCATATTCTGTAGAATATCCAGCGGATAATAAAGAGGTAATCATTTTGCTACCATGGTAACCATGGTCATTCGGCTCTTTTTCCCGTGCGAAGGTCACTTTTTTTGTTTTGAGGGGGGGGCTCCGGCGGTGACCGTTCTACGGAGGTCACAGAATGTTCGTTCTGAAACAAAAAGCTGAAATAGTTGATTGAAAGGCTTTCGGGAGAAGTGATTTAACGCACCCTGGGAGACCAACGGGGGGGGGCAGCTTTTGTATCCGCGGTCTGAAGAAAAATTAAAATTCACGGCCCGTGGCGGCCGGCACCGGAGAGAACGCTCATTCCTGGTGTGGATAATGCGGCCGATTTCTCAAACCCACCCGAGGGAGACTTTCCCCACCTAACGCAGATAGAAGGAATGTTACCCGGGGGGGGGGGGTAATTCAGAGAGCGTCCGGGGTACAAAAGCTCAGATTTATCTCACGGAACTCGGGGGCCACGGATTTTAACTCAATCCCTGGAAATAAATAAATCAAAAACACTGATATTGGGACGGAATCAAGACTTTGACAAATTCACTTAAATGTTAATACTTGCTATTTTTGGCTAAATGAAACCCATTTATTACAAACTTTATACAGTAATGCCTTCGATATTTTAGCGTAGCAAGAAAAAAAAAATTTAACATTTTAATTTTTGGACCCGGAGTAGCCAAGTGGGTAACGTTATCGAGACATTTAAAGAAATAAGGGTGGAAATTCAGATCTCTGGCCTCGGAATCCTTAAATAAATAAAAAAATCATAAAAAGCAGAAAAAAAAACGTAAGCTGGAAAATGGTATTTAGAAAGAAAAACACGATATCGTAAGATTTTCTTTACAATCGAAAATCAGCCCTTTTAGAACGCAGCATTTATTAATACAAAAAAAATAAATAAATAAATTTAAAAAAAAAGAAGAAGAACGAGGTCATCGAATGAACCAAACGGCCGCCCCTCGTGATTAAAGCGAAGTATTGTTTATGGAGTTTTTTGGCACATTCCGTGTTGTGTAAACACCGGAGTCTGGGAGCTGCCTGTCCGCGTCGGCCCCGACAAGCTGTTCTGTGACATCCGGCTCTAAACACCCTGTCTGGAATACCGACCTAAACACAGGACGGGAGGAGAAAAGTCACGGAGAGACCGGAATCTAACACTAGAGGGTCAGACGCCGAGATGGAACGGAAGGACGTTTTACTTTACTGAGAGGGTAGTAGATAAGTGGAGCAGCCTCCCAGCAGAATGTAGAGGGGACGCAGACATACAGCTCCTGATACCAACGACTTATTTTTTTCTGCGTTTTCCCAGAATGCAACCTAATTCCGACGCGCAGAACTCCAGAGCAACGCTCGCCAAAGTCTACTTTCAGGGGGTCATTTTCTCAGCTAACCCCCCCTCCCCCAAGGCCTTCCTTCAAAATCTGGCGCTCACAGGTGGTCAAAAAACCCAACAATTCATTTTCTTATTCCGTTTGAACAAATGACTGTTTGGGTTTGTTGAAGACGTTTCCCAAAGGAGCCCTTCCTAGCGTGTGTGGAAAATCATTCACACGCTTAACACGGCTGCCCGTGTTAATAGGGTGGTTAGGAGGGAGACCCATTCACAATATAGCGGACGCTCCTTTTAGTCACAGACAGCCAGGATATGACATCATACGAGGCGCTCCACGGCGATGATGGTGCCCATGGAGGGGGTGGCCAGGGCAGCTCCTAAGGTAAATACCCCCCTGCCTGCACGTCGGGGTTCCCGTTAGAACGGAGGTTACGAGGAGTTTGTCGGGAAAGCAGAGCCCAACTACAATAACGCGAAAACAAAATACATTTTTCTATGGAAAAAAGCCAAAAACTCCACCGGATTTATACCCCGGGGAGGAGGCTAATGGAGCGAGCGTGAAAACAGATTGTCGCGGTGTCAGCCATATTTATGTGCCGTCAGCTTAATGGGGAGTCTGGCTCGGTCTTAAAACGCAGCATTAATATTTAGTAAATGCCTCAAAAAAAGCCCAAGAGGGGGGCAATAATTCAACGCGCGTCCAAAACGTCTCAGCAAGGACTCGTTAGAACGGACGCCCCTCGCTAGAACGGACGGACGCCCCTCGTCTCCCACAAATAATTTTCTCCGAATATTGGATTCGCTGCCCAGTGGCTGGCGGTCCGGCTCACCCGGGGCATCAAACCAGTTTACAGGCAGCGTCTCCCAAAGTTTAAGAATTAAGAAGAAAAAAAAAATAAAAAATAAAACAAATTGTCCCTCAAACACTTGAATGCAGTTTCGTCATCGGATTCTCTCCGTAGCGCAGAGACTAAAAGGAAATAAAAAAACGTTAACTTAGAAATGGAAAATCTGACATAAAAAGTTAATTTGAGAGAGGAGTCAGCGGACCAATCACTGCGCGCAACGCAAAGTCTTCGACAAACACGATAATCTCACTCAATTTAAATCCTGACACGCGGAGGAAACGCTAATCCCGTCCCGCATCTACGATTACACGCCAGCGGCATAAAACACGGCTGTCCCTGGGTCTGACGGGCAGCTCGACAGACAGACAGACACCGGGTGACATCACGGCTCAGGAACAGAGACGAGACCCCCGAGCCACGCAGTCTGGGGGGGGGGGGAGTGAGTCATTACCGGCTCAGACGCTCACTCACAGGGAATCTTACCTGCGGATCGGGTGAGGGAAAGGTTACCGAGACGCACGGAGGGCCTCCAGCCGTGAGGCGTCACCAAGGATGTTTATGGCTCTGTTAGCGTGACCGGGTCATTCAGGACGAGGGCAAAGCGTTCTCGGAACAACAACGTTTCAATACATCTGTACACGCACACACATGTACACTTTACACAACGTGGCACACAACCGATAGCGTGACAACTGGGCGATGATGTCATACAGAATTTCAAAACCATAGTACAGAATCTGGAGGAAATAACGGAGATCTTCATAAGAACGCAACTTATTCTGCTAAAGCCCTTGAAACATCGTAACCGGTCCTAGAATATCGACGGCGCTCCGGTACGTCTCGCATTAGGATTTATTACACTTCAACGCAACGAGACCAACGCATCGCCGCCGGGTTTACAAACTTTATCTCCGACGACTGATCATCGACTCATCATCTTTATCAGAGGACGGGGAGAATATTTTATTGTTTAATTGGGGGAGGGGGGCAGGAAACCACCTAAAATATTGAGCGGAGTCAGCGTTTTGTCACACGGCAAATAAATTAACTGCTTGCAAATAGAAAAGAAAAAAAAAAAAACCATCCCAAATCTAAGAAATGTACATATTTGACTTATTTGCTGAATAAATGGATTCCAGATCACAGCGAGGCATTCTAACCAAAAGCAGAAGACTCTCGCTTTTTATATATATTAGATTAGAAAAGGATTGGGAAATCTGCCACAAAAGATCCAGAACGAAAAGTCGCGTTTATCAGAGCGCCAGCAGCCAGACTCCGAGCTCACGCCGGCGGCAGGTCGGGTTCCGGATGAAAGCCGATCACCAGAATCCGCTGGAACGCGAAGAGTTTGTAGGTTTGGGGCAAATCCATGTTGGAGGAGATACTCTGGGTTATGATTGGTGGAGTTGGGTGGAGATTCGCCAGCGATGGAGACTTTGTGGACCAAAGAGGCACAAAAGCTCTTAATGTGACCAAAACACCCCACATACGTAACCCTCTCCTTTCTAGCGTATGAAGGGTTAACCCGACCGCAGAGTATCAATGTTATCCGAAGACATTCCGGGACGACAAACTTATTGATCGGCCAATTGTTCCATGAAAACGAATTCGGAGCGGGGCGACCCGGAGTCAGGGAGAGGATTTACGACACGAAGACAAATCTATAACGTTCTGCGGGGCCGGCGGGAGGACAATGCGCCGTCAGCGAGAACGTTCGACTATCGCACGGCAAACAAAGGAACGTCCCGCGCCCTCAGCGAGAGGAATCGTTACCGATCTCTAATCTCTCCGCCCGTCACCCTCCGAGGTGATCGATGGAGCAATAAATTCACTCTTGACTCGCACTTTGTTTGACCAGGTTGGGTAATAACTAAACGCGCCGATGAGTCACGGTTACTCCACGTCCCGCAGCGCACATACGTGATGAGCGTACATACACCGGACAGGCGGAACGGGAGGTCGCCGTCTGGGGCTTGCAGGGGTTTCAGACAGATAACGATGAGGATGATGATGATGATGATGATGATGAAAGTTTCATTTTCTTTTCTAAGGTTTAAGATTCTTCTTTTTTTTTTTGAGAATCTGATCATATTTACAGAAATTCCACATTTTAGCAAAGGTTTAGAACAACCCCAGGACTGGGACCGGATCTCCGTCATCATCGCAGGTGCTACAGACAACGCTGCAACGTTTCTTGCCTCTACCATAAAGCAGGGAGGTGCCAGGAAGGATGGGCATTATCGCCATAGAACCTACCGTCAGATCGGCCCCATCCGGCCCCCATCTAGTCGCCCGTTTCTCCTGCTGTAAAGACTCAAACCTTAATCAGTCTTAGATTCAAGAGCCGTATGTCTATCCCATGCATGTTTAATACCCTCACTGTACTACCCTCTACCACCTCTGCTGGACGGCTGTTCCACTTATCTACTACCCTCTCAGTAAAGTAAGATTCTCAGCAGATTATGTCCCCTTGTTCTAGATTTCTAATAAACGTCCTTCCTGTCCTAACCCTTCTTATCATATCATTTATAGGAGGACCCCCCATGTCCCGCCACTCAATGGGCCGGTTACAGGGGTGACCTTTGACCTCCCT